>NW_021624324.1:0-8463 GCF_004785775.1 Grammomys surdaster
GGATCCTTGGTGTTTCCTGCTCAGCAAGTCTAGTTGAATTGTGGATGTACAGGTCCTATGACCTTGGCAGGACAATGAGTAGGTGTCCTGGGAGCTGAGCAAAGTGACCAATGATATCACCCAATTGGACCCATATACCTTGACCTTAAACCATAAAGTGGACAGTACTTGAGGAAGAACAATATCTGAGAGGCTGGAGAAGTGAATCATCAGTTAAGAGCACTAGCTGTTCTCCTAGAGTACCTGGGTTCAATTCCAGGTGCCTACATGATGGCTCACAACCTTCTGTAACTATAGTCCCAGCGTTTCAGATACCCTTTTCTGGCCTTTCTGAGTACCAGGTATGCAGATAGTAGATAGACATCCATGTTGGCAAAGCACTCACCAATTACCGGTGAAGTAAAATAAAATAAAATAATCTGTGAAAAGAATGAAACTAGACGTTTTCTTCTAGCATTCATATGCTATACAATGCATGTGCCTGCTTGCACATTAAAATGAATGTTTCAGACACATGCACTTCCCTCCAGTAGCTACATAATGAAACGATTTTCATTCTAAATGCCTGGTAAACTTTTAGTCCTCACCTTCTATATTGACCACCATTTCTCAAAAGATCAGAAGTCATGGCTCCAGTCCCACAGTTAGGAATGTTCTCTTTAAAGGGATAAGTAATCTCCACTGGTGAAATTAGCTGATTCAAGCCAAATTAAAGTGTATAAAGCAGGTTTATTGGAAAGCTGTTCTTGGGTGTGTTCACTGATCCCAAGGAACAAGGTCAGGGAATTCACCACATAGAGGGAGCCAGAGGGCAGGAGTAAATGAAAATCTTGAGCAAGCAGAGAAAGGGAGGAGGGGGGAGACAGAAAGATCACAAAATGTCTGGTTTACATACAGAAGAGCTTCTGGGGGGAAAGAAAGCCTCATCCTGGGACATAAAGTTCAGAGCAGAAGGCAGGGTATGCCAGTCATGTCCTGTGAGAAGTAGGAACTGAAAAATACTGAAGAACCTGGAGGCCAGGTCCACTTTAGTATGTTAACTATGTACAACATCCCCTTGTTCAAGGTCTGATTCCCAACATGAAGATGGTACTATGATTTCAGGAAGCAAAATGAGGGATGGAACAGGAGACACATCCCAAACAGCCCAAGCTTGACTTTCGATGGATCACACAAGGCCTTCTCACTTTTCTGCGTATTATTAGACATAAGACCCAATAGTCAAAGCTGTTTTCTAAACTTCATTATGAAACCTGTAGGTGGTCCATGACTTTAAACGCTTTTCTAGCCCTTTAAATAGGTCAGACCTACAAGGATGCTAGGTAAGAACTGAAGGGTATAGTGGTCAGTGTGTGAAAAACAAATTCAGGGATGGGGTGGTAGTTCAATAAAGCACTTGCCTTGCAACGATGAGGAGATGAATTCGATTCCTAAAACAAATGTAAAATTGCCAGGTATGGTAGATACCACTTGTAATTCTAGTGCCTTGAGGCAGAGATACACAGAACCATGGACTGCACTGGACAGCTCGTGTGGTATAAGTGATGGGCTCTAGCCCAATGATAGCCTCTATGCCAAGGGAAGTAGATGTTATTCATGAAGGTGATACCCAAGATTGTTTCTATGGCCTTCATACATAAGAACATACATGTGGGACAGTCGTGGCTGTCGCTTTCGCTGCAGCTGCCTCCGGAGCTGACTCGGGCATCCCAGCTCCTGGCTCCCTTCGTTGCCCGTTAGCTTTCACTGAGGATGAGTCCCTGCAGCTGCGCACCTGTCCCGCGGAGACCGCCAGCGCACCTTCATCTAGCGACTGGTCATCCTCAAAATTATGGCTATTTGAAAGGCTCAGACAGTGTGGAGGGGGAGTTCCCCTCCTCACTCCCCCTTGGTGCTTGACTCCAGGAATAATTTATAAACTGGGATTTTTTTAATGAAGAACTTGTATTTGATATGAACTTTATAGAATTATTTATAAATTTTTGATTTAAATGCCAAAAGATTATACAGAGATATATAGTTTTATATAATTATTGTGACTACTTAAATTATAATCCCCAAAGGGCCATATCTTCTTGATAATTCTTCCTGAATAGTATCTTTGTGTCCTGGCTTTTTCACTTTTAAAATTTACTTTGGTGACTATTCTGAAGGAGTAAGCAATATAAAACAATTAGGATATATTCAGCCACCCCCCGACTGCACGTCAAAATGCTAAGCCCCGAAGCATGCTCTGGATGTCCTTTCTGTGGTGACAAAGGGGAGTGAGAACCAGATCAAGACCTTCCTCTTCAGCTACTGCTACAATATTGCAACTGTCGAGGATGCCTTTGGCAGGAATGCACTCCACCTGGTTTCCTCCTGTGGGAAGAAAGGTGTATTAGATTGCCTTATTGAGAAAGGAGTGGATTTGCTGGTGAAAGACCAGGAGTCAGGCTGGACAGCACTGCACAGAAGCATTTTTTATGGACATATTGATTGCGTTTGGTCTCTGTTGAAGCATGGCGTAAGCTTGTATATGCAACATAAAGAAGGATTGTCACCGATGGATCTTCTCATGAAGGACAGGCCAACTCACGTTGTGTTTAAGAACACTGACCCCACAGAAGTCTATACTTGGGGAGATAATACAAACTTCACTCTGGGTCATGGAAGCCAGAATAGCAAACATCATCCAGAGATGCTGGACTTGTTCTCCAGGAGTGGGGTTTATATCAAGCAGGTGGTGCTTTGAAAATTTCATTCAGTGTTTCTGTCCCAGAAAGGGCAGGTTTATACCTGTGGCCATGATTGTGGAGGACGGTTAGGCCATGGAGATGAACAGACATGCTTGGTTCCTAGGCTTGTGGAAGGACTATCTGGTCACAATTGTTCCAAAGTAGCAGCTGCCAAGAGTCACACTGTTGTGTTAACTGACGATGGATGTGTTTATACATTTGGTCTCAACATGTTTCACCAGTTAGGAATTATTCCTCCACTGGCTAGTTGTAATGTACTCAGACAGATACAGACAAAATATCTGAAAGGAAGGACTATCATTGGAGTAGCAGCAGGCAGGTTTCATACAGTGCTGTGGACTCGAGAAGCTGTTTACACACTGGGACTGAATGGTGGACAATTGGGTCACTTACTGAATCTCAATGGAGAAAAGCGTGTCACAACCCCTCACCAAGTCTCTGCCCTTCATCATAAGGATATCGCTGTGTCATTGGTAGCTGCAAGTGATGGCGCCACAGTCTGTGTCGCCACAAGGGGAGATATTTACTTACTTGCAGACTATCAGTGCAAGAAGATGTCAACTAAACAACTAAACTTGAAAAAGGTTCTTGTCTCTGGAGGTTGTATGGAATACAAGGTTGATCCTGAACATGTGACAGAAAATGGGGGTAAAAAAAATGTGCGCCCTTGCTCTGGATGGAGCTGGAAGGGTATTTTGCTGGAGATCACTCAGCAGTTCTCTGAAACAGTGCCGATGGGCCTATCCTCTCCAGGTGTCAATCTCTGATATTGCTTTAAATAGAAATGAAGTTCTGTTTGTCACACAGGATGGGGAAGGATTTAAAGGGAAATGGTTTGAAGACAAAAGAAAGAATTCTGAAAAGAAAGACATTTTACCAAACCTCCATCATTCCTCATCAGATGTGTCTTGTGTCTCTGATACAAATAGTGTGTATGAAAGAATTCCACTTGAGAAACTTCCTTTTGCCCATAGAGCTGTTAGTGTCAGCACAGATCCAAGTGGGTGCAACTTTGCAATCCTACAGTCAGACCCTAAAACAAGCCTTTATGAAATTCCACTTGTGTCTTCATCATCTTTTTTTGAAGAATTTGGCAAGCTCCTGAGGGAGACACATGAAATGGACAGCTTCCACGATGTGACCTTTCAAGTTGGCAATAGACACTTTCCTGCACATAAATACATTTTGGCAGTGTGCTCTGACTTCTTCCAGAAGTTATTTCTTTCAGATGGCTCTCCTTTAGAACTGACAGATGTTTACCGGAAAGATGAAGATGCTGCTGGGTGCCATCTCTTTGTGGTGGAGAAAGTTTATCCTGACTTGTTCGAATACCTGTTACAGTTCATGTACACAGATACCTGTGACTTCCTAACTCATGACTTCAAACCAAGAATGCTCGTGAACAAAAAGGCAGACGACCGTAAGGGCTCCCCAGATTCTCTTGTGCATGCTGTGAATTGCCACGTGGATGATAAACAGAAGTCAGCATTTGAGGTGTATAGAAGCAACCAGGCTCACACACTCAGTGAACGGCAGAAGAGCAAACCCAAATCTTCTAAAAAGGGATAAGGTGTTGGGGAAGATGATCCTGTAAGGATGTTGCAAAATGTTGCAAAGAAATTTGGCCTCAGTAATTTGAGTAGCAGGTTAGATGGAGTCAGATTTGAAAATTTAAAAAATTAATGTTATTGAGAAGAAAACTGGTAATTAACTGAAGCTAAGTCAGAAAAAATGTTCCTTTCTATATGATGTTACCATGAAGTCTGTGGATGGAAAGGAATTCCCCTGTCATAAATGTGTGCTCTGTGCAAGTCTTGAGTATTTCCACAGCATGCTTAGCAGATCGTGGATTGAGGCCTCCAGTTGTGCAGCTCTGGAAATGCCAATCCAGTCTGAGATTTTGAAAGTTATTTTGGACTACCTCTACACTGATGAAGCTGTGGTGATAAAAGAGCCTCAAAATGTGGATTTTGTTTGTAGTGTTCTTGTCATGGCTGATCAGCTTCTCATAACTAGGTTAAAGGAGATTTGTGAAGTAGCATTGACTGAAAACGTTACCCTTAAGAATGCTGCTATGCTGCTGGAATTTGCAGCAATGTACAATGCTGAGCAGTTGAAACTCTCATGTTTACAGTTCATAGGACTGAATATGGCAACTTTACTTGAAGCAAGGTCTCTTGATGTTTTAAGTGAGGATGTCTTGAAGGATCTTTCCATATTTTACCAAAAACTGATTCCAGCAGTGGAGAGAGGAGTCATTATACAATATCAAGATGGACCAGATATTAGCTACATGCAAGTAGAAGACGGAGAGGTCTTTTTTAAAGAAGATATAAACATGGAACCAAATTACTTGGAAACTATGTTCAAGAAGGCGAAAACAAGAGCTAAAAAGAAGCCACGGAAGCGCTCAGACAGTTCAGGAGGCTATAAGCTTTCAGATGTTATCCAGAGTCCACTGTCTGCAGGATTATTAAAGTCTGCAAAAACAAATTCTGTGGAGTCTGTTCCAGAATTATTGACCTCAGACTCTGAAGGAAGCTATGCAGGAGTTGGTAGTCCCAGAGACCTACAGTCACCTGACTTTACAGCAGGATTCCATTCGGAAAAGGTTGAGGGGAAAGCTAAGCCATATGTGAATGGTACACCTCCTCCATGTCCTAGGGAAGATTTAAAACCATGGGAAAAATCACCAACAACTAAGTCTGCTCCCCAGTTCATCCCCAGTAACAGAGTAGACACTGCAGACTCTTCCAGTTGGGTTGCCGGCTCTTGCAGTCCTGTGAGTCCTCCTGTTGTGGATCTTAGAACCATCATTGAAACAGAAGAAAACAGACAGAAATATGGCACAGCACCAAAGTCAAACTTAGGAAAAATTATTTCTCATGGAATCAAACTTTCTCAGAAGCAACGAAAAATCATTGCATTGACCACCAAAGAAAACAATTCAAGAACAAACAGCGTGGAACCTGTTCTGACAGCTCCGTCAAAGTCCCCCAAGAATGCATGGGCATCTCTACACTCACCTTCATCCAGGTCATTCCAGGATTTTTTTTACTAGAAGAAAAGAAACCTGTTACTGGCCATGGTTCAGGAGATCATGTCAAAAAAGTTTGTTTTAAAGGAACTGAAAACTCTCCAGCCCTAAATGTTGCAAGATGTTCAACTCATGGAACTCCAGGACTAGAAACCAATCATGTTTCTGATTTTCCACTTCTAGACAGTCCCAACCCCTGGCTGTCTTCCTCCCTGGCGGCTTCTCCCGCGGTGGCTCCAGTCACGTTTGCTTCCTTTGTAGAAGAGTGGCAACAAGAAGCTGCCCTCATGAGAAGCCAAGAGAAACCCTTGGCTCTCATTCGGGTTGAGGAGCATGCAATACAAGACCTGCTGGTTTTCTATGAGGCATTTGGCAACCCCGATGAGTTTGTCGTCGTTTAAAGGACACCACAGGGGCCTCTGGCTGTGCCTATGTGGAACAAGCATGGGTGCTAGCTCACTGGAGAGAGGATGCTACTCCCCAGTTGTGGCTGCTCCATCCACATGATGGAAACGCATGCGCAAGCGTTCTTACAGATTTGTTAGCGTATTGTCTGGTCATAGCAAGAATGAATATGATTTCTTCCCATAGTTTATAATGTTCGTATGACTAGTGAGAAATTATGATTTTAGTAACTTTCATGTGAAAATGTGTCAGGAAAAATGTTAGGCTAAAGTTGGTTAGATTATTTCTTCTAAATTACCTAAGGAAAATATGGGTGAAATGTAAAGCTTAGGAATAATTCATTAAAAATAATTTTTTTCACTTGAGAATATGCAGTGATTTAGAAGAGCTCACCACATATGTTTTTTAAAATAAGACATTGATAAGCTTAAGGCAGGAGCCTCAAGCATTACTTCTGATTCACTGATAGCCAGAATGTTGTTTGCCTGAGTAGATGTGTCTCTGTTGTTGCTTTGTCACTGGACTGTTAATTTCTTAGGCCTCTTTATAGTTGCTGGACAGTTTATGATCATAGCTTCTGTGGGAGATTTGAATTCATGGATTTTTTTTTGGAGGGGGGTAGGAAAGTAGCAAGAGAAGACAGACATATAAATTTCTAATTGTGAAATAATCAGTTTCTTAAGGTGTTAAGTTTTTCTAAAACAAGCATAATATTGCTGAATAGTTTACCAGAGTGGTTGTTTATAGTTACTTTTAGTCTGTGTAGTCAGAATTTCTGTGAGCCTAGATTATATGTGTACATGGAAATTTTGATTATTTTCTTTATAGTATTCTGTTTGGTTTGCTTTTAAATGTTTAAAATTAAAAATAATTTTAAAATGTGGAAAAAAAGAACACACATGTGATCATGCACTGACATGTATACACATATTTACATGAAAATAATATTGAAGATATCTTCACAAAAAGAGAAATGCTATGTGATTTCTCTCATGACAGAGATATAGATTAGTAAATCTATAAAAATAGAAAGTACCAATAGTGGTTCTTACAGGTTAGGGAAGGACAAATAAGAGCTGTTTGATTATTTAGTGTTTTAGTTTTGTAAGAGGAAAAGATCAGAAGCCTGGTTACATAGAATCTAAATGCAAATATCCTTTTGACTATAGCTACCCCAGGTTACAGAGTATATTACACTCCACACTTTTCTTTTCTATTACAGCCTCAATCCCATCTCTGGAACTCTTCACCCTCAATTTCACTATAAACAACCTGCACCATACAGAGAGCATGGAATCTCAAGGATCTAAGATATTCAACAGCACAGAGAGGATCTTGAATAGCCTGGTAAGAGCTCTCTCTGCCTCACCCTGTATCCACTCAGTCTGGTGTCCCTTGGCTCTTAGTTCATCATCTCTTTTATCAACAGCTCAAGCCCATGTTCAAGAATAGCAGTATTGGACATCTTTATTCTGGCTGCAGACTGATCTCACTGAGGTAAGAAGACCAGAATAGATGTGCAAGGCATGTAGAACATCAACAGAAACTAACTCCTAATGTCTTGCTCCTAGACATTAGATATTCTAGAGGCATGTGACCACTAATTCTTCTCTACTCCTTTTTCTTTCAGTAGGAAAAATGTAGACTCCTTTTATTTTTCCAGGAGACAAATGGTGTGTGACTGTATTGAACACTTATTGTTAAGTTTTCTCATAATTTCATTTCTGTTGCTGTGATAAAATACTCTGACAAAAAAAATCAACAGACATAAGAAAATATTTTGGCTTAGCATTCTATAGAAGAGTATGACATGTGGAGAAGTTACATTTAAAGGGCTTCAGTCAAGTAGTCATACCATACACACAGTCAAGAGTAGAGGAAAATTAATGCATCCATCTGTCTGCTGCCTACCAGCTAGCTTTCTTCATTTTTACAAACTCAGAATGAGGGCCATCCACAGAGGTCTGGGTCTTCCCATCTTAAGTAACAATCAAGACTATTTCTCACAGAATTGCTGACAAACTGATCAGAAAATTCCTCATTAAGACTTTTCCTAGGCAATTCCAGCTTGTGTCAGGTTAACATTTACAAACCATCATAATTCTGAAAATATTGACTATTTCACACATAAAAATAAGCCATAGAGATGAGAAAGATATCTGGCATAAATCAATGGTTGAATAAGTGTTAAACCTGTTGAAATTGTTTTCTTTTTCTTTTCTTTTCTTCTTTTTTGTGTTTTGTTTTGTTTTGTTTTGTTTTGTTTTGTTTTGTTTTGTTTTG
>NW_021624325.1:0-3555 GCF_004785775.1 Grammomys surdaster
TCTCTCTCTCTCTCTCTCTCTCTCTCTCTCTCTCTCTCTCTCTCTGTGTGTGTGTGTGTGTGTGTGTATGTGATTTGTGTACATGCGAGTCACATCTTTTAGTTATGGTGCCCTGTATAGAGAAATTGAAATCCAGTATCCAGGAACATGACTGAGATAACATGCAAAGACCTTCTAGATCAGTGTGATCCTTCCAGAATGCTGAATGGTCACACACCTTAAATTCATCCAGGTGGTGTACAGACATAATTTGAGTACCTACATTCAATTACAAACAATGAAGGTAAAACTAGTTTGTATAAGTAAGGAGCCATGTTTGAAAGTGATATCTAATTGAGGAGTAGATAGACAACATGATAACAGATCTAACAGAATGAGTCAGAGGTAAGACACACCTAACTCATGAATACAGAACAGGAGAGACAACTTAAGAAAGCAGAAAGAATCAGAGAGAGAGAGAGAGAGAGAGACAGAGAGAGACAGAGAGACAGAGAGAGACAGAGAGAGAGAGACAGAGAGAGAGACAGAGAGAGAGAGATTTTTTTAATGGGCACAATTTTACAGAGAAAGCTTGCAGGTGAAGACAGAATGAGCCAAAGGAAAAGGAGGCAGAAGATTAGAACAGATTTTAAGAGTTTGAGACCAAGAAGACTAATTATGTCAGAAATTCAGAAAAATTAGATTAAATCAGTCAGCTTGGAGAGGAGTTTGAGCCAGAAGAGATGATTGGACCATCCAGAATGATCTAGAAAAGGTCACATTTTTAGCAAAAGTCTCTGACAGGACAATTTTGTCTCATGAATGAAAATTACAGTTACGAATGTGATATTATTTGTTTCCTGTGTATATTTACCTCATTGGTTTCAATTTTTTCTTTTAGTACCTTCTGGAGGAATAGATAGGACTCAACAAAGGAAAATAATTACAGACCAATTACATTTATGAACATAGACAAATACTCCAAAAACATATTTAAAAAATCATCTGCCACAGTACAGTAGGTTTCATTGCAGAGGTGCAGGGATGGTTCAAAGTACCAATATCAGTAATTGTCATCCACCATATAAACTAAGAGAGAAAATAAAAGACATAATTATCTCATTAGATACAGAAATCCAGTAGCACTTCATGATAAAAGTATTGACAAGATTAATGATACATGGAATAAACTTAAACATAAAAATATCAATTTACACAAAGCTTATAGCCAACATTAAATGAAAAGAAACTCAAAGAAATTTCACTGAAATCAGGTAGACAGCAAGGTTGCCCACGCTCTCCATATCTACTTAAGTTAGTAACTTGACATTTTTGCTCAATGAATAAGACAACTGAACAAGATTAATGAAATGGAAATTGAAAAGCAAGTTAAAGTGTCTTTATTTGCAGAGGATATGTAAATGATCCTAAAAACTCTCCTAGGCAACTGCTACATATGATAAACATTTTCAGTAAAATGGCTGGATACAAGATTAACTCAAAAAAACTCAATAGCTCTACTATACACAAATGACAAATAGACCGAGAAATTAGAGAAACAACTTCCTTTACAACAGCCACAAATACTGTAAAATGTCTTGGCCTACCTCAAACCAAGCAAGTGAAAGACTAACCCAGAATTGCTCCGGTCTAAAGGAAATACAGGGTCAAACTGTGGAACAGAGACTGAAGGAAAGGCCATCCAGAGACTGTACCATCTGGGGATCCATCCCATATACAATCATGAAACCCAGACACTATTGTGGATGCCAAGAAGTGCTTGATAACAGAAGTTTGATATAGCTATTTCCTGAAAGGCTCTGCCAGAACCTGACAAATACAGAGGCCGATGCTCGCAGCCAGCCATTGGACTGAGAACTGGGACCCTAATGTAGGAGTTAGAAAATGGACTGAAGGAGCTGAAGGGGTTTGCAGCACCATAAGAAAAACAACAATATCAACTAACCAGACCTCTCCCCCAGAGCTTTCAGGGACTAAACCACCAACCAAAGAGTGTACATGGAGGGACCCATGGCTTCAGCCGCATGTATAGTAGAGTTTGGCCTTGTTGGGCATCAGTGGGAGCGGAGTCACTAGGTCCTGTGAAGGCTCAATGCCTCAGTGTAGGGGAATACCAGGGCAGTGAGATGGAATTGGGTGGGTGAGTGGGGGAGCACCCTCATAGAAGCAGAGGGAGAGAATGGGAGATAGGGGTTGTGGAGGAGAAACTGAGAAAGGGGATGACATTTGAAATGTAAATACATAAAATATCCAATAAAAAAAGAAGATCAAGTCTTTGAAGAAAGAAATTGAAGACAATATTAGAAGATGTAGCTTATCTCTGACTCATTCTGTTAAATCTTTCTCTGATTCCTCACCTAGTCGTCTCCTTAATTAGATGTCATTTTCAAACATGGCTGTTTTCTTCCACAATGTAACATTATTAACACTGTGATTAAAGTTTTGTACTAAATGCATGACCATAGTCCAGTCAGACAGATTAAAGCTTTGTGACAAGTTTGAATTACAGCAGGATCACACTGAGCCTGAAGGCTTTGCATGGGATCCCTTGAGAAAGCAGCCATGTTGCTGGATTAAAATTCCTCTACAGTGGCATAT
Organism: Grammomys surdaster; assembly: GCF_004785775.1. NCBI lineage: Eukaryota > Metazoa > Chordata > Mammalia > Rodentia > Muridae > Grammomys > Grammomys surdaster. The sequence goes on from NW_021624325.1 coordinate 2,599, forward strand.
TACCACGAAGGGATATTACTGAGGTTAAAAAAGGCAGACAGATACCACCAACAGAAAAATAATCCTGAGTGAGGTAACCCAGACTCACAAAGGAATTATAGTTTGCATATATTTATTGGTAGGTATTTGCTATTAAGTAAATGATACTCAAGACATCATCCAGAGACTCACAGAGGTTAGATGAAAAGAAGGACCCTAGAACAGAAGCACAAAAAGATCTCACTGAGTAGGGGAAATGGAAGAGATTATGCAGTTGGACTTGGGGAAAGTTGACTACGACCATGTGTTTGAGGGATCTGGCTTGGGAAATAGGTGTAGAGGAAGAGAGTGCAATGATATACAGCTGGAATTCAGGAGCATTGGGGGGAGGGTATAGAAATCTATCTTTAGACAATTTTGTCTTTATTATAGAAATAGCCGTTAATTACGTTCTTCTTCCTCACTTTTCTACTTTTCATATTTTTACCACTGTTGGAGAACAAATTGAAAATCCAAAATATGGAAATAATCAATAAGTTAAAACTTAAAACTCCTTCACTTATAAATTTATTTATTTTATCTTTTTTTGTTTAGATTTTGGATTTCTTCATTATTTTAAACTTCATCTTATTGTAGAATAGATTACTGATATTTTCATCACTTTTCAAGATTGTTATGCACGCAGTTGATTGATATGTTGCCTCCATTTTTATACTTTTGTTTTCACTTCTATGATTCTAGGGTCAAACATAAGCAATTACTGTGAAAACCAATAGTGTGGATACGTACACTTGACTTATTCTATCACTTATATAGTTTGAGATGGTGCATGCTGGCTATTTATCTGCTTTGAATTGATTTCTTTGTATAATAAATTCTAGTATCATTTCATCATGTTTTCTGTTCCTCTCTCTCTCTCTTTCTCTCTCTCTCTCTCTCTCTCTCTCTCTCTCTCTCTCTCTCTCTCTCTCTCTCTCT
>NW_021624326.1:0-5525 GCF_004785775.1 Grammomys surdaster
TATCAGTGACATCATCATCAATTCACAGGGAAGAATAAATTATGATCGTAATTGTCTTCTCTAGTGGCACGATAGATCACTGACATCACAGCCACTTCAGCTGGGAGTAAGGATCTTGTTGTACATTACATGTTCAACACGGCATTCATGAATCAGTGACATCAACAGAGCTTCTAGTATCAGTTAGGACCTCAGACATCAATCTTTTTTCCATTGGTAAGAACACTTACCTCAGTGTGTGCTAACACTTCATTATGCGCCTCTGAATTCACTAGGTTTTCAAGAAACAACAGAGACCACAGCCATCACCAGGGTCTTCATTAGCAATAGGAAGAATGAATTCCATCCCATCATGATGGCTGGGCACAGCTTCAGCACTGACATCAAAATAACTTCCTGTTTCCCGCAGGATCAGAAGCATCAGTATTTATTATGGGTTTGATATTGGTGGCTAAACCCATGTATGAGGAACATCAACTGACTTTCTCCTTGCATGTAGGTTTCCTGCAACAGTATCAATCTGATCTCCAGTAGCATCTAAGAATATTTACCTCCAAATGAACTTGGGCATACGTGTGGATCTTGGGGTTCATCCTATTCCCAAGCAGTAACACAGATCATAGCCATCACCAGGGTTTCTATTAGCAACAGGAGTAATGGACACCATTACGATTGCTGGTTATGAGTCACTGGCCTCAACATAGCTTCCTGTTACAGGTAGGACCATAGGCACCAAAATACAATGCATATTTCTCATCAGGAGCTACATCCATACATTGGGGACATAACCATAAATTCCAGAGGCAGGTAGAATCTCATGCATCCATTTGATCTCCAGTGCCATCTAGAAACATCACCATATGAGCTTGAGGATCAGCATGTACCTTGAGATTCAGCAGTTTCTCCAGAAGCCACACAGGTCATAGCCATCACAAGGTTCCCCATCAGTAATAGGAACAATGGATTCCATCCTGCTTGCTGATCACAGCACACAGCAATGATATCAGTGTACCTTTTGCCTGCAGATATGATCACTGACATCAAAGGTGACTCCAGTAACACTACACAGATCTTTCATCACTATAAACTTAGACAGCAGTACTGACAATGACCTTCAGAAGAGTCTCTTCTGGGTTGGGGGTCTCAGGCACCAAGGAGCTCTTCCAAGGCCACATTTGTTGCTATGCCATTGCTCCTACAAACACTGATGAAGGATCTCAACATGGTTACCAGGGACATCATGGGTGAGTGACAGAAATATATATTCCTTGGTAGCTGGGATCACTGATGTCATTAATTGGTCCAAAGTGGGATTGAGAGTCACCTTCAAACTGCTTGCCTATGGCACAAGGGATCTGGGATATAAAATGGTTCCTGTTGCCAGGAAGCATCAGGGACATCAAGTTAATTTCAGAGGACAGGCAAGACCATGAACAGAAACCTCCTCTATAGTGGCTGGATGCATCGTGACATCAGCATTGCTATAGATGGCAAGAATTTTCCCATAAATTGAGCAGAAGCATGGATAACAGACATCAATAAAAATTCCATTGGCAGTTGGTGAAAATCATATCAGTGTGGCAACAAATGGCTACAGGGATCACTGTCATGGCTGCTGGAGGCCTGGAGTACCATGGACATACAGTAGAGTCTGGTGACACAATTTATATGTTCTCAACATAAGATGTGCCAGAAAATGTAATCACAACATGACCAGAGGCAGTGCTGTTACCTTCCACTTTATCTTAGCCTCTCATGGTCTCAGGGACCCTAAACATTAACAGTATCTTGAGAAGCAATTTATGCTATGGGTTTTAGCAAACTACTGATGCAGTCAGCTGATTCACAATATCCATGTTTCTGCAGCTACTTTGGATTAGTGATGTTTACATGTTTGCCACTGTCATCATGGATGACTGACACCAACATTGCCAAAGGCTGTATGAATGATGGGCAATACCATGATCTCTGTTGCCAGGTATATATCAGTGACATCAGCATCCATTCAAAGAACAGAAGAAATGATGGTGGTAAACCTCTTCTCCAGTGTCAGGATTGATAGTAGACATCACTACCACATCTGGGGGGTGGGGCAGTGGCAGTTTTACATACTACATGATCAACAGCAGGGACTATGTGTATATATCTTGAACATCAGCTGAATTTTCGATAACAGATAGGATCTCAGACATAAATCTGATCTCCAGTGCCAGCTAAGAACACTTAGCTCACTATGGCTCCAGCATCAGTAAATACCTTGGAATTTATCAGATTCTCAAGTAGCAACACATACAATGGCCATCTCCAGGATCTCCATCAGCAAATGGAATAATGGAGTTCTGCATTGTTGCTGGTCACAGAATGCACCACTAACATCAAAATACATTGCATGTTCCACATCGGGGCTACATGCATGCATCAGGAATATCAACAGGATTCTCTCTGACACATTGGATCTCAGCCATTAATCTGTTCTCCAGTCCTAGCTCAGAATACTTACCCCAATATGACCTTGGGGGACAGTATGGACTTGGAATCCAGGTGGTTCTCAAAAAGCAAAACAGATCATAGCCATCATCAGTGTCTCAATCAGTATAAGGGATAATGGACTCCATCACCACTGCTGGTCACAGCCGAGGCACTGACATCAGAGTAGCTGCATGTTTCAGGTAAGGTCACAGTCATGTCTTCTGTCTCCAGTAGGAGTATACAACACTTACATTATTATGACCTTAGGCAGCACTCCAGATCATGAACATCCAAAAAAGACTACTCTGGCTCTGGGAACTCCCACATCAGGTAACTCTTCCAGGACAACACTGACTTTGGTTCTCAGCATGGCCACTAGTATCCTCAATGATGAATGGCATCAATATAGTTCCTTGGGCAGTTGGATCATCAGTCAGGTCTAAGGGGACACTAAATCATCACTCATGACCTTGCTGCCTATGGCAGCATTGATCTGGAATATATACCATCTTGTCTTTGCCAGGAAGTATCATGTACATCCACACATTTTCAGATGGCCAGTAGGACCTTGTACAGAACCCTCTAATGGTAGGATGCATTATGACAACAAGATGGTTAGCCTGGCAGGACATGTCTCTGTGACATTAACAATATCCCAAGAAGCATCATGGACTATGGGTTTAAACATGGCTACTGGAGGCAGCATGGATGACTGACATCATCATAGTTTCTGCGGGTATTTGGTAATGGTGACATTAACGTCCTAACTAAGATCAGCCCGGATCAATGACAACCAGGTTGCCAATGGCAGCATGGACCTTGGGCAATACCATGGTGTATGTTGCCATGTGTATATCAGTGACATCATCATCAATTTACAGGGAAGAATAAATTATGATCATAATTGTCTTCTCTAGTGGCATGATAGATCACTGAAATCACGGCCACTTCAGCAGGGAGTAAGGATCTTGTCATTACATGTTCAACACTGAGTTCATGAATCAGTGACATCAACAGAGCTTCTGTATCAGTTAGGATCTCAAACATCAATCTCTTCTCTATTGGTAAGAACACTTACCTCAGTGTGAGCTAACACTTCTTTATGCGCCTTTGAATTCATTAGGTTCTCAAGAAACACAGATCACAGCCATCACCAGGGGCTTCATTAGCAATAGGAAGAATGGACTCCATCCCATCATGATGGCTGGGCATAGCTTCAGCACTGACATCAAAATAGCTTCCTGTTTCCAACAGGATCAGAAGCATCAGTATTTATTATGGGTTCGATATTGGTGGCTAAACACATGTATGAGGAACATCAACTGACTTTCGGCTTGTATGTAGGTTTCCTGCAACAATATCAATCTGATCTCCAGTAGCAGCTAAGAATATTTACCTCCTAATGAACTTGGGCATCCGTGTGGATCTTGGGGTTCATCCTATTCTCAAGCAGTAACACAGATCAGAGCCATCACCAGCTTTTCCATTAGCAACAGGAGTAATGGGCTCCATCAAGATTGCTAGCCATGAGTCACTATCCTCAATATAGCTTCCTGTTACATGTAGGACCATAGGAATCAAATTACAATGCATATTTCTCATCAGGAGCTACATCCATAATCAGGGACATAAACAGAGCTTCCTGTGGCAGGTAGAATTCAGACATCCATTTGATCTTCAGTGCCATGTAGAAACACTTACCACCATATGAGCTTGAGGATCAGCATGTACCTTGAGATTCAGAAGTTTCTCCAGAAGCCACACAGGTCATAGCCATCACAAGGACCCCATCAGAAATAGGTACAATGGATTCCATCACGCTTGCTGATCACAGCACACAGCAATGATATCAGTGTACCTTTTGCCTGCAGATATGATCACTGATATCAAAGGTGACTCCAGTAACACTACACAGATCTTTCATCACTATAAACTTAGACAGCAGTACTGACAATGACCTTCACAAGAGTCTCTTCTGGTAGGGTCTCAGGTGTCATGGAGCTCTTCAAAGGCAACATTTATTGCTATGCCATTGCTCCTACAAACACTGACAAAGGATCTCAACATGGTTACCAGGAACATCATGGATGAGTGACATCAATATATTTCCCTTGGTAGTTGGGATCACTGATGTCATTAATTGGTCCAAAGTGGGATTGAGAGTCACCCTCAAACTGCTAGCCTATGGCACAAGGGATCTGGGATATAAAATGGTGCCTGTTGCCAGGAAGAATCAGGGACATCAAGATAATTTCAGAGGACAGGCAAGACCATGAACAGAAACCTCTTCTATAGTGGCTGGATGCATCGTGACATCAGCATTGCTATAGATGGCAAGAATCTTCCCATACATTGACCAGAAGCATGGATAACAGACATCAATAATAATTCCATTGGCAGTTGGAGGCCTGGAGTACCATGGATATACAGTGGTGTCTGGTGACACAATTTATATGTTCTCAACATAACATGTGTCAGAAAATGTAATCTCAACATGACCAGAGGCAGTGCTGTTACCTTCCACTTTATCTTAGCCTCTCATGGTCTCAGGGACCATAAGCATTAACAATATCTTCAGAAGCAACATGCACTATGGGTTTTTGCAGAGCCACTGATGCAGGATGGTTGATTCACATCATCCATGTTTCTGCAGCTACTTTGGATTAGTGATGTGAACATGCTTTCCACTGGCATCATGGATGACTGACACCAACATTGCCAAAGGCTGTATGAATGATGTGCAATACCATGGTGCCTGTTGCCAGGTATATATCAGTGACATCAGCATCCATTCAGAGAACAGAAGGAATTATGGTGATAAACTTCTTCTCCAGTGGCAGGATTGATAATAGACATCACTACCACATCTGGGGGGCCAGTGGCTGTTTTACATACTACATGATCAACAGCAGGGACTAGGTGTATGTGTCTGGAACATCAGCTGAATTTTTTTCACAGATAAGATCTCAGACATAAATCTGATCTCCAGTGCCAGCTAAGAATACTTAACTCACTATGCCTCCAGCATCAGTAAGGACCTTGGAATTTATCAGATT
>NW_021624327.1:0-1355 GCF_004785775.1 Grammomys surdaster
GTATCAGTTAGGACCTCAGACATCAATCTCTTCTCCATTGGTAAGAACACTTACCTCAGTGTGAGCTAACACTTCATTATGCGCCTTTGAATTCATTAGGTTCTCAAGAAACACAGATCACAGCCATCACCAGGGGCTTCATTAGCAATAGGAAGAATGGACTCCATCCCATCATGATGGCTGGGCATAGCTTCAGCACTGACATCAAAATAGCTTCCTGTTTCCAACAGGATCAGAAGCATCAGTATTTATTATGGGTTCGATATTGGTGGCTAAACACATGTATGAGGAACATCAACTGACTTTCGGCTTGTATGTAGGTTTCCTGCAACAATATCAATCTGATCTCCAGTAGCAGCTAAGAATATTTACCTCCTAATGAACTTGGGCATCCGTGTGGATCTTGGGGTTCATCCTATTCTCAAGCAGTAACACAGATCATAGCCATCACCAGGGTTTCCATTAGCAACAGGAGTAAAGGATTCCATCACGACTGCTGGTCATGCATCACTGGTATCAACATAGCTTTCTTGTTACAGGCAGGACCATAGACACCAAAATAAAATGCATATTTCTCATCAGGAGCTACATCCATAATCAGGGACATAAACAGAGCTTCCTGTGGCAGGTAGGATCTCAGATATACATTTTATCTCCAGTGTCATCTAGAAACACTTACCACCATATGAGCTTGGGGACCAGCATGTACCTTGAGATTCAACAGTTTCTCCAGAAGCCACACAGGTCATAGCCATCACAAGGACCCCATCAGAAATAGGAACAATGGATTCCATCGTGCTTGCAGATCACAGCAAACAGCAATGATATCAGTGTACCTTTTGCCTGCAGATATGATCACTGACATCAAAGGTGACTCCAGTAACACTATACAGCTCTTTTGTCACTATAAACTTAGGCAGCAATAATGACAATGACCTTCACAAGAGTCTCTTCAGGTGGGGAATCTCAGGTGTCATGGAGCTCTTCAAAGGCAACATTTGTTGCTATGCCATTGCTCCTACAAACACTGATGAAGGATCTCAACTTGGTTACCAGGGACATCATGGAGGAGTGACATCAATATATTTTCCTTGGTAGTTGGGATCACTGATGTCATTAATTGGTCCAAAGTGGGATTGAGAGTCACCCTCAAACAGCTTGCCTATGGCACAAGGGATCTGGGATATAAAATGGTGCCTGTTGCCAGGAAGCATCAGGGACATCAAGTGAATTTCAGAGGACAGGCAAGACCATGAACAGAAACCTCCTCTATAGTGGCAGGATGCATCATGACATCAGCATTGCTATAGATGGCAAGAATTTTCCCATAAATTGAGCAGAAGCATGGATAACAG
>NW_021624328.1:0-1537 GCF_004785775.1 Grammomys surdaster
ATCAGTGACATCATCATCAATTTACAGGGAAGAATAAATTATGATCACAATTTTCTTCTCTAGTGGCACGATAGATCAGTGACATCATGGCCACTTCAGCTGGGAGTAAGGATTTTGTACATTACATGTTCAACACTGAGTTCATGAATCAGTGACATCAACAGAGCTTCTGTATCAGTTAGGACCTCAGACATCAATCTCTTCTCCATTGGTAAGAACACTTACCTCAGTGTGAGCTAACACTTCATTATGCGCCTTTGAATTCATTAGGTTCTCAAGAAACACAGATCACAGCCATCACCAGGGGCTTCATTAGCAATAGGAAGAATGGACTCCATCCCATCATGATGGCTGGGCATAGCTTCAGCACTGACATCAAAATAGCTTCCTGTTTCCAACAGGATCAGAAGCATCAGTATTTATTATGGGTTCGATATTGGTGACTAAACACATGTATGAGGAACATCAACTGATTTTCCCGATGCATGTAGGTTTCCTGCAACAATATCAATCTGATCTCCAGTAGCAGCTAAGAATATTTACCTCCAAATGAACTCGGGCATCCGTGTGGATCTTGGGGTTCATCCTATTCTCAAGCAGTAACACAGATCATAGCCATCACCAGGGTTTCCATTAGCAACAGGAGTAATGGACTCCATCACGATTGCTGGTCATGAGTCACTGGCCTCAACATAGCTTCCTGTTACAGGAAGGACCATGGGCTCCAAAATACAATGCATATTTCTCATCAGGAGCTACATCCATAATCAGGGACATAAACAGAGCTTCCTGTGGCAGGTAGAATCTCAGACATCCATTTTATCTCCAGTGCCATCTAGAAACACTTACCACCCTATGACCGTGAGGATCAGCATGTACCTTGAGATTCAGAAGTTTCTCCAGAAGCCACACAGGTCATAGCCATCACAAGGACCCAATCAGAAATAGGAACAATGGATTCCATGCTGCTTGCTGATCACAGCACACAGCAATGATATCAGCATACCTTTAGCCTGCAGATATGATCACTGACATCAAAGGTGACTCCAGTAACACTACGCAGCTCTTTCATCACTATAAACTTAGACAGCAGTACTGACAATGACCTTCACAAGAGTCTCTTCTGGTAGGGTCTCAGGTGTCATGGAGCTCTTCAAAGGCAACATTTGTTGCTCTGCCATTGCTCCTACAAACACTGATGAAGAATCTCAACATGGTTACCAGGGACATCATGGATGAGTGACATCAATATATTTCCCTTGGTAGTTGGGATCACTGATGTCATTAACTGGTCCTAAGTGGGATTGAGAGTCACCCTCAAACTGCTTGCCTATGGCACAAGGGATCTGGGATATAAAATGGTTCCTGTTGCCAGGAAGAATCAGGGACATCAAGATAATCTCAGAAGACAGGCAAGACCATGAACAGAAACCTCTTCTATAGTGGCGGGGTGCATCGTGACATCAATATTGTTATAGATGGCAAGAATCTTCCCATAAATTGAGCAGAAGCATGGATAACAGACATCAATAAAAAT
>NW_021624329.1:0-1177 GCF_004785775.1 Grammomys surdaster
GACATCAATAAAAATTCCATTGGCAGTTGGAGAAACTCATATCAGTGTAGTCCCAAGTGGCTACAGGGATCACTGTCATGGCTGCTGGAGGCCTGGAGTACCATGGACTTACAGTGGTGTCTGGTGCCACAATTTATATGTTCTCAACATAACATGTGTCAGAAAATGTAATCACAACATGACCAGAGGCAGTGCTGTTACCTTCCACTTTATCTTAGCCTCTCATGGTCTCAGGGACCATAAGCATTAACAATATCTTCAGAAGCAACATGCACTATGGGTTTTAACAAACTACTGATGCAGGATGTTTGATTCACATCATCCATGTTTCTGCAGCTACTTTGGATTAGTGATGTGAACATGCTTGCCACTGGCATCATGGATGACTGACACCAACACTGCCAAAGGCTGTATGAATGATGGGCAATACCATGGTGTCTGTTGCCAGGTATATATCAGTGACATCAGCATCCATTCAGAGAACAGAAGAAATTATGGTGGTAAACCTCTTCCCAGGTGGCAGGACATCACTACCACATCTGGGGGGCAGTGGCAATTTTATGTACTACATGATTGACATGAGGGACTATGTTTCTGTATCTGGAACATCAGCTGAATTTTCTCTGATATATAGGATCTCAGACACAAATCTGATCTCCAGTGCCAGCTAAGAACACTTAGCTCGCTATGCCTCCAGCATAAGTAAGGACTTTGGAATTTATCAGATGATCAAGCAGCAACACATACCATGGCCATCTCTAGGATCTCCATCAACAAATGGAATAATGAACTTCTGCATTGTTGCTGGTCACAGAATGCACCACTAACATCAAGATAGCTTCTTGTTACAGGTGGGATCACAGGCATCCAAATACATTGCATGTTCGACATTGGGGCTACATGCATGCATCAGGAATATCAACAGGATTCCATCTGACACGAAGGATCTCAGCCATAAACCTGTTCTCCAGTCCTAGTTCAGAATACTTACCCCAATATGACCTCAGTGGTCAGTATGGACCTTGGAACTGAGATGGTTCTCCAGAAGCAAAGCAAATCATAGCCATCATCAGTGCCTCAATCAGTATAAGGGATAATGGACTCCATCACCACTGCTGGTCACAGCCACAGCACTGACATCAGAGTAGCTGCATGTTTCAGGTAAGGTCACAGACAT
>NW_021624330.1:0-1510 GCF_004785775.1 Grammomys surdaster
ATCAGTGACATCATCATCAATTTACAGGGAAGAATAAATTATGATCATAATTGTCTTCTCTAGTGGCACGATAGATCAGTGACATCATGGCCACTTCATCTGGGAGTAAGGATCTTGTCATTACATGTTCAAAACTGAGTTCATGAATCAGTGACATCAACAGAGCTTCTAGTATCAGTTAGGACCTCAGACATCAAACTCCTCTCCATTGGTAAGAACACTTACCTCAGTGTGAGCTAACACTTCATTATGCGCCTTTGAATTCACTAGGTTCTCAAGAAATGACAAAGACCACAGTCATCACCAGGGTCTTCATTAGCAATAAGAAGAATGGACTCCATCCCATCATGATGGCTGGGCACAGCTTCAGCACTGACATAAAAATAGCTTCCTCTTTCCCACAGGATCACAGGCATCAATATTTATTATGTGTTCCATATTGGTGACTAGACTCATGTATGAGGAACATCAACTGGTTTTCCCGATGCATGTAGGTTTCCTGCAACAATATCTATCTGATCTCCAGTTGCAGCTAAGAATCTTTACCTCCAAATGAACATGGGCATCAGTGTGGTTCTTGGGGTTCATCATATTCTCTAGCAGTAACAGAGATCATAGCCATCACCAAGGTTTCCATTAGCAACGAGAGTAATGGATTCCAGCATGATTGCATCACTGGTCTCAACATACATTATTATTACAGGTAGGACCAAAATACAATGCATATTTCTCATCAGGAGCTACATCCATAATCAGGGACATAAACAGAGCTTCCTGTGGCAGGTAGAATCTCAGACATCCATTTTATCTCCAGTGCCATCTAGAAACACTTACCACCCTATGACCGTGAGGATCAGCATGTACCTTGAGATTCAGAAGTTTCTCCAGAAGCCACACAGGTCATAGCCATCACAAGGTTCCCCATCAGTAACAGAAACAATGGATTCCATCCTGCTTGCTGATCATAGCACACAGCAATGATATCAGCATACCTTGATCCTGCAGATATGATCACTGACATCAAAGGTGACTCCAGTAACACTACACAGCTCTTTTGTCATTATAAACATAGGCAGCAGTACTGACAATGACCTTCACAAGAGTCTCTTCTGGGTTGGGGTCTCAGGCACCAAGGAGCTATTCAAAGGCCACATTTGTTGCTATGCCATTGCTTCTAAAAACACTGAGGAAGGATCTCAACATGGTTACCAGGGACATCATGGATGAGTGACATCAATATATTTTCCTTGGTAGTTGGGATCACTGATGTCATTAAATGTCCAAAGTGGGATTGAGAGACACCCTCAAACTGCTTGCCTATGGTACAAGGGATCTGGGATATAAAATGGTTCCTGTTGCCAGGAAGAATCAGGGACATCAAGATAATTTCAGAGGACAGGCAAGACCAAGAACAGAAACCTCTTCTATAGTGGTGGGATGCATCATGACATCAGCATTGCTACAGATGGCAAGAATTTTCCCATAAATTGAGCAGAAGCATGGATAACAG
>NW_021624331.1:0-1073 GCF_004785775.1 Grammomys surdaster
AAAAATTCCATTGGCAGTTGGAGAAACTCATATCAGTGCAGTCCCAATGGCTACAGGGTTCACTTTCATGGCTGCTGGAGGCCTGGAGTACCATGGATATACAGTGGTGTCTGGTGACACAATTTATGTTCTCAACATAACATGTGCCAGAAAATGTAATCACAACATGACCAGAGGCAGTGCTGTTACCTTCCACTTTATCTTAGCCTCTCATGGTCTCAGGGAGCCTAAACATTAACAGTATCTTCAGAAGCAACATGCACTATAGGTTTTAAGAAACTACTGATGCATTCGGATGATACACACCATCCATGTTTCTACGGCTACTTTGGATTAGTGATGTGAACATGCTTGCCACTGGCATGATGGCTGACTGACACCAACATTGTCAAAGGCTGTATGAATGATGGGCAATACCATGATGTCTGTTGCCAGGTATATATCAGTAACATCAGCATCCATTCAGAGAACAGAAGGAATTATGGTCATAAACCTCTTCTCCAGTGGCAGGATTGATAGCAGACGTCACTACCACATCTAGGGTGCCAGTGACAGTTTTATAAACTACATGATTGACAGCAGGGACTACATGTATGTATCTGGAACATCAGCTGAATTTTCTTTCACAGATAGGATCTCAGACATAAATCTGATCTCCAGTGCCAGCTAAGAATACTTAGCTCACTATGGCTCCAGCATCAGTAAATACCTTGGAATTTATCAGATTCTCAAGCAGCAACACATACCATAGCCATCTCTAGGATCTCCATCAGCAAATGGAATAATGGACTCTGTATTGTTGCTGGTCACAGAATGCACCACTGACATCCAAAGACATTGCATGTTCCACATCAGAGCTCCATACATGACTCAGAAAGACCAACAGGATTCTCTTTGACACGCTAGATCTTAGCCATCAACCTGTTTTCCAGTCCTAGTTCAGAATACTTACCCCAATATGACCTCGGTGGTCAGTATGAACTCAGGCGATTCTCCAGAAGCAAAACAGATCATAGCCATCATCACTGTCTCAATCAGTATAAGGGATAATGGACTCCATCACCACTGCTGGT
>NW_021624332.1:0-2795 GCF_004785775.1 Grammomys surdaster
CAGACATAGCAGTATTACCTTCCCAGAAAGGCATTACTACACCTTTACTACACCTCCTACTTTTGACATGAATTGACATGAAGGCATTGTACTAGTTACCTACTATTGTCACTGTGACAAAGTAGTTGACAAAAAAAAATTTTTTTTCAATCCCTGTTACAGAAAGTCACCATTCCTCCCAAAGAGGTTGTGTAAGGGACCATGGCATGTGGTATTCCTCCCCCACAACTTCACGTGGCCAGCTCCTCTCAGTGGGTCTTTCAGGCATTGTCTTACAGCCTCGTCTGCCTGGGAAAGGCCAGTGACTGGAGATGAGGTTGAGTTTCTGATAATCAAGGATCCCCTGCTGGAGTGCTAGGTTAACTAACCTATGTATACCCATCACACTTTATGCACTACTGAATAGCAAACTCAGAGACCCCTGAGTGAAAGTCTGGTATTCCAATGACAGAGCCAAAACACAAACAAAACCACAAAACTGGCACACCGTAGCTTTCTGTCTTTCACAGCTGTGAATGACTGTCACGTGATCCCCAACTGCTACCTGTGGCCTCCGATCACTAAAGCACATGAGGAACTGCTGGTGTTTTCTACAGGCGGGAGTATTTCTGGAGACAAGCTGGAAAGCTGAACGTATCCTTGTGAAATCCCCTTGGGGAGATAAGTTGAGTTTGTAACTAACAATGTCACCTTTATACCAAATATCAGGGAAGACATTTTGATCTTGTACTCCCTAGCTGTCCACCTGGACACTCACCTCCTGTCCTGGGTGGTGCTTCTGTAGCAGGGTCTACTGAGAAATGAATCCACCAGACGTGGTTGTGATGAGCTTTTAACTAAGTAATACAGGTAAAGCATGGTCTCTGATATTTTTCATTGACAAAATTGACATGGGTGATTGGAATATCTTTTGGGAGAAAACATATAAAGACATCCTCTGATACAGGAAATCCCAAGGCCACTAAGGTGAATGAGGGAACTACATACACATGATCATGATGTGTCTCTTCAGATATGAGTTGTTGTTTTACCCAAATTCACAATCTCATTGCCATTAGGTTGCTTTGAAAAGAATGAGAAACCAACACGACCCCACAGAGATGGCGACAGCATCCATAGGTTCAAGCCAGACAAGTCCACATGCCGAGAGGGGGAAGTAGACATGGGCTCCCATTGCTAACCAAGAAGCTGTCTACAACAGACAACCACTCACAAAGAAAAACTGAGTTTTCTCCAGTGGAGTCTCACTGGATATTATAAACCACACTTCTGGTACGTCCTGTGTCCAACAGTAGAGCCAACACAAAACAAACTAACTTACATTTTTATAGATTTTTTTTGTCTCATATTGCTAGGTTCTAGCTTACAAGTATTTTTGTATATGTTGGATATTATGGCTTCTGATTCTGTGTTTCTATAGTGTGTATGAGAGAGAGAGAGACAAAGTGTGTGTGTTTGTGGTGCTTTTTCTGTGTTTAATTTATTTTTTTCCTGTCTGTTTTCTAAGGAGAGAGTGAAAGGCATACATAGTTGGATGGGTAGAGCTATACAGAAAAGAGAAAGGGAAATATGAAGATTTTTTACAATGGAAATAAATATGTTTATAAACAAATACAGAGTGGAGAACTAGACAAAGACAATGAAGAAGTGCACAGTTCTTATCTGCAGTGTGTTCTAACAAAGCCATTCCAGAATACATACTGCATTTCTGCCTTCTCGACGGCACCTGAAATTTAGAGAAAACACTGTTAGGCCCAGATCATAATGAGTTATGTTTGCACAGGTCTTTAGTTTTTCCAGTGTCTCAGGGAAGTGGTAAACAGGATTGGGAAGAATGGCCAAGTCAAAGATTCGATATTAGTCTGTTGTGTGATATTCTTACAAAACACCTGAGGCTGGGTATATGAAGAAAATAAGTATTTTTTATACTTTTGTCCATTTAGCCCAGATCAGGCAACTTAATCCCTTTGTCCCCTGCTGAGAGTTCCCTCATAGCTACTATGAAACATGGTACAGAAGCATTATGACAACCTGGTGTGAGATGAATCTCTTCTAAGGAGTGACCCTGTAGCCCAACTATCTACTCTAACCTTATCCTTCAAAGGTCTCACTGCCTCAGTGTCCCTTAATGAACGTCAGAATCTCCTGCCACATCGATATTTGAGGAAACTCATTCCACCTGTGTTAACCTTAGGAGACCGCTGGTAGCAAGACAAGAGGACATTTGTAGAAGAAACAGGAACTTTTCCTATACAATAGCCTGTCAACTTCTTACACATGTTCCATCTAAATTAGAAATTGTATCATGAAAGTAACCTTTCTATCTGAGAACAAAAAAAGGAAGACCATCTTACCTGAGTCAATGCTAGTGTTACCTCTTTTCCTGAGGCCAATGGTAGTGTTACCTCTTTTTCTGAAATCTTCCTTTCCTCTTCCTCATTCAAATCTAGGGGGATAGGAATAACTCTCAGCTCATGACATCACTGGTCATGGGCAAGGTCTTTTATGTTGGCAGTGACAGTGACATATGGATTTAGTCTATATGTCTCGCCTTGGTGCATATAGTTAAAAAACAGTTGAAGCACTGCAAGACCTTTCTCACAGCTCAGAAAAAGGAGAGCAATGCAAGACCTCAAGAGAAATGAAGATGGAAAGTTGTTCCCTAAATAGGAGTCTAAAAGCCCTGTGAAATAATCCACATTGGATTGAGTCAAGACTGGATAAAGATTGTGATAAATCACAAAGTTCTATCACTTTTTCTGGCAGATTTCAAGTCTTTCTAGATTTCTCCTAAC
>NW_021624333.1:0-3538 GCF_004785775.1 Grammomys surdaster
TGATTGCTTCTTTCATTATTTACACAATGTGACTTTTTACAGTTCACTGACATAGCAGTATTACCTTCCCAGAAAGGCATTACTACACCTTTACTACACCTCCTACTTTTGACATGAATTGACATGAAGGCACTGTACTAGTTACCTACTATTGTCACTGTGACAAAGTAGTTGACAAACAAAACCATTTTTCAGTCCCTGCAACAGAAAGTCAAGGGATTGAATGGGACCATGTAAGGGACCATGGCATGTGGTATTCCTCCCCCACAACTTCACGTGGCCAGCTCTTCTCAGTGGGTCTTTCAGGCATTGTCTTACAGCCTCGTCTGGCTGGGAAAGGCCAGCAACTGAAGATAAGGTTGAGTTCCTGATAATCAAGGATCCCCTGCTAGAGTGCTAGGTTAACTAACCTATGTACACCCATCACACTTTATGTACTATTGAATATCAAACCCAGAGACCCCTGAGTGAAAGTCTGGTACTCCAATGACAGAGCAAAGACACAAACAAAACCACAAAACTGGCACACTGTCATTCCCAGCTGTGAATGACTGTCACCAGATTCCCAGCTGCCACCTGTGGTCTCTGATCACTAAAGCACATAAGGAACTGCTGGTGTTTTCTACAGGCAGGATTATTTCTGGGGACAAGCTGGAAAGCTGAACGTATCCTTGTGAAATCCCCATGAGGAGATAAGTTGAGTTTGTAACTAACAATGTCACCTTTATACCAAATATCAGGGAAGACATTTTGATCTTGTACTCCCTAGCTGTCCACCTGGACACTCACCTCCTGTCCTGGGTGGTGCTTCTGTAGCAGGGTCTACTGAGAAATGAATCCACCAGACGTGGCTGTGGTGAGCTTTTAACTAAGTAATACAGGTAAAGCATGGTCTCTGATATTTTTTCATTGTTAAAATTGACATGGATAATTGGAATATCTTTTGGGAGAAAACATATAAAGACATCCTCTGATACAGGAAATCCCAAGGCCACTAAGGTGAATGAGGGAACTACATACACATGATCATGATGTGTCTCTTCAGATATGAGTTGTTGTTTTATCCAAACTCACAATCTCATTGCCATTGGGTTGCTTTGAAAAGGATGAGAAACCAACACGACCCCACAGAGATGGCGGCAGCTTCCATAGGTTCAACCCAGACAAGTCCACATGCCGAGAGGGGGACGTAGACATGGGCTCTCATTGCTAACCAAGAAGCTGTCTACAACTGACAACCACTCACAAAGAAAAGCTGAGTTTTCTCCAATGGAGTCTCACTTGATATATAAACCACACTTCTGGTACGTCCTGCTTCCAACAGTAGAGCCAACACGAAGCAAACTAACTGACATTTTATAGATTTTTTTTGTCTCATATTGCTATGTTCTAGCTTACCAGTATTTTTGTATATTTTGTATATTATGATTTCTGATTGTGTTTCTATAGTGTGTGTGTGTGTGTGTGTGTGTGTGTGTTTGAGAGAGAGAGAGAGAGAGAGAGACAGAGACAGAGAGAGAGACAGAGAGAGACAGAGACAGAGTGTGTGTGTTTGTTGTGCTTTTTCTGTGTTTTTTTTTTCCCTGTCTGTTTGTTTTCTAAGGAGAGAGTGAACAGGGTACAGAGTTGGATGGGTGGGACAGCAAGGGGGGGGGCTGTATGGAAATGGAAGAATGAAACATGAAGATTTTTTACAATGGAAATAAATATGTTCATAAACAAATACAGAGTGGAGAACTAGACAAAGACAATGAAGAAGTGCACTGTTCTTATCTGCAGTGTGTCCTAAGAGAGCCATTCCAGAATACATACTGCATTTGCGCCTTCTGGACTGCACCTGAAATTTAGAGAAAACACTCTTAGGCCCAGATCATAATGAGGTATGTTTGCACAGGTCTCTAGAATTTCCAGTGTCTCAGGGAAGTGGTAAACAGGATTGGGGAGAATAGCCAAGTCAAACATTCTATATTAGTCTGTTGTGTGATATTCTTACAAAATACCTGAGGCTGGGTACTATGAAGAAAATAAGTTTTTTTTTTTTTTTTACACTTTTGCTCATTTAGCCCAGATCAGGCAAACTTAGTCCCTTTGTCCCCTGCTGAGAGTTCCCTCAGAGCTACTTTGAAACACAGTAGAGGAATCTTCGGACAACCTGGTGCTGTGAGGTGAATCCCTTCTAAGGAGTGCCTCTGCAGCCCAATTATCTACCTAACCTTATCCTTTGAAGGTCTCACTGCCTCGATGTCCCACATCAATATTTGGGGAAACTCATTCCACCTGTGTCAACCTTAGGAGACCCCCGGGAGAAAGACAAGAGGACATTTGTAGAAGAAACAGGAACTTTTGCTAGACAATAGCCTGTCAACCTCTTACACATGTTTCTATCTAAACTAGAAATTATATCCTGAAAGTAACCTTTCCGAGAAAAAAAAAAAAGGAATGTCCATCTTACCTGAATCAATGCAAGTGTTACCTCTTTTCCTGAGATCAATGGTGGTGTTGTTACCTCTTTTCCTGAAAACTCCCTTTGATCTTCCTCATTCAAATCTAGGAGGACAGGAAGAACTTTCAGCTCATGACATCACTTGTCATGGGCAAGGTTTTTTATGTTGGCAGTGACAGTGACATATACATTTAGTCTATATGTCTTGCCTTGGTGCATATAGTTAACAAATATAATTGAAGCACTGCAAGACCCTTCTCATAGCTCAGAAAAAGGAGAGCAATGCAAGACCTCAAGAGAAATGAGAATTAAACATTGTTCCCCTAAATAGGACTCTAAAAGCCCTGTGAAATAATCCACCTTGGATTGAGTCGACACTGGATAAAGGTTGTGATAAATGACAGAGTTCGATCACTCTTTCTGGCAGATTTCAAGTCTTTCTAGATTTCTCCTAACCTCTTTCAGCCACTACAGATCAAAATACACAGATTCTGTATTCATTTACAGAATCTTATGTTTTGACATTGCTCATTCATTACTGTATGTGAATGAACACATACAACGTGTATATGTAAGAATGCATGCTATGTAGCATCTATCAGGGGTCAAAGGACAGCATGTGGAGTTGATTCTCTCCTTTCTACCGTTATATTGATCTGAGAAATGTCAACCCAGGTCCCAAGAACTGTAAGAACTACACAGTTAGTCATTGAATCATATTACCACATGTACTACAAATACTACAGCCCTAGCATATAGAATTTTGATCTTGAAAATGTATACATTGTTCAAGAAAAATTAATGTAGTATCAGGCTCATGATGTAATGACACTAAATTATTTACTCGTTGATACATAATACCTTATTGATGAGCACAAGATACTGACATTTTTACATTGTAAATAATCACCACCACACATTGTTTTTTTTTCTCCTGCTAGTTTTTCTTTGCTGGATCATCCTTTGTATTCCTTTTGTAAGGTGGATGTCTGGGTTCAGTCACCCCAAATCACATTAAGGCTGAGAATTTTGGTCATCTGTCCCCTGGATCTCTAGTTGCTTCAGCAACAGGGAAATTAATGCAGAAGAGGAACT
>NW_021624334.1:0-4741 GCF_004785775.1 Grammomys surdaster
TTTTGAAGCATGGCACAAATCCTGCTCAACCCAAATTGCCTTTTTTTAAGCCTATTTTGTACTTAATTTTACAATGTGCTAAAATGTGTATCTTTGAATTACTCCTTGAAATGTTTAAATTCATCTGAAGAGGTCAGGTCAGCTGGAGAAGAAGATACTGCTTCTTATGTCTTACTATCACCTCATCTCTTAGACACATTAAAAAAGTACTTACTCTAGAACCAGCAAAGTGCATCGCACATGAAGGTACTCAGTGAAGACTGATGACCTGAGTTCCAAACCCGGAACCCATGTAAGTGTGGAAGAGGAGAACCAGCTTCACAAAGTTGTCTCTTTTCTTTTCACACATGTGCTTTAGCACACACATGTACACAGAAAATGTAACATCTTTTAATTAAGGAAAATTTTTAAGCATTTCCAAATGTACACAGCAGTAATAGTATAATGAATTTCCGTATACTCACCTACTGGTTTGCTAATTAATATTTTGCCACACTAAACACTTAATTTTTACAAAATTATCACTTTCAGCCAAGCATTGCTATGTTCTTTTCTTCTTGCTTCCTATTGTTTATGTTCCTGAGATTGAAATCTGTATCTGTTATTACATACAAATAGGTCTTTCATGACCTTCTGTTAAAAACAAGTGTGTCTCCATGTCTCTTGAATGCCCAGTAGTAGTACTGTTTCATTCATAGTTAACAGCAATCATCCACATCTAAAACACTCTCCTGCTTTGCCAACCCAAGTTTCTGGTGGGCTCCCTAGTCCCCAGTTCATGTAAAACTGTCTGTATTTGTCCCTTGTCTGAGAAATGTTCTTTGTTCTTTGTAACACAGGCTTCTTACCTCTTATCGTTGTACTCACTGGTCAGTCCTCTCTAATATTCCTGTGCTTTCTCTCACGATCATTCCTGGCCTGTCATCTTCTTTACTTCAATACACAGTCTTCCTAGCTACAATAATAGTATTTACAACACCTCATACTTTAAGCTGTTAATGCCCCCTTTCTGTTGCTTTGAACTGCGGATACAATGTGAATACCTGGAAAACGCAGTTACTAACGATCTTGCCAGGTTCTTGTGAAAGTAACACTGGATGAGTTTTGTTTTGTATCTCTTAAACACAGTTGATCCATTTTGTTATCAGAGCTTTCCCACTCAGTTCAGGTGGCAACTTCCAGAAGTTTGCTTGCTACTGGAATTTCCTTTTATTATTGATACTGCATGAACTAATGTTTTAAAAAATTGCTGGAATGAAAAGGTAATTGTGTGGGTTTGTTTTATAGCAACAGTACCAAAGTTCATTATAAAATTTTCTTGCCGCCATATTCCAAGAAAATAAATATCATGATTAGCAAAACTAATTAGTAAGATCATGCCTCATGCATAATTAACAGAGTAGAAGAATATAGATGTATGTGTCAACAGAATAGAATTTTTTAAAAACTTGAAATAAAACACTAACCACCTCCTATTTAGGGATGACTTGTCTCTCAAACTTTCTTAGTAACCCATGCTGTATAATTATGATATCATAATTTTTCTTTTAAAGATTTACTTATATTTTTATTTTATGAGTGTTTGCTTACATTTACAGCACATGTCTTTCCTTGAGCCTATGAAGGCCAGAGAGGGTATTTTGTAACTGCAGTTACCTGTGGGTGCTGAGAATCAAACCTTGGTCCCCTCAAAGTACAACCAGTACTCTTAATCACTGAACCCGCTCCAGCCCTTGTGATGATTTAACTCAGATATTTCACAAGCTTTGTGTCAAATACATTCTACCGTCTTAAAAGCTTTAGAAGTTTTCAGGCTTTAAGTTACACTTAGATTTCCCCTACTGTCTCGGTCTTCATACTGTGTAAGGTGGTTGTCTATTACTCTCCTTCTAATAAACATCTGGTTGATATATGCCTAACTTCTGTCCAGACCGTCTATAGGAAAGATGGTGGTACCAGGCCTCTCTCCTCATGGCCCTGTAGATCAGTTCATATGTTTCTCCTAATGGCACAAAACACGAGTTAGTATTTTTTTCATCTGCAGCCTAATGTGATACACCTAAGCATTTTTAATACTTTTTTTTCTTAAGTTTAGCACAACAGTACTGTGATTTAGAAATCTTCTATTAAAAACTGTGCATTTAATCTGAGTTGAATTATTATACACAAAACACTATAAATGACATGCTGGGGATTCTAGTAAATTTTAGTTCATTTTCACTAGCTAACCAAAGTATATTAGTCAGGGTTCTCTAGAGGAATAGAACTGTTAGTAGGGTATTTATTAGAACAGCTTACAAGCTCTAGTCCTGTTAGTCCAACAGTGGTTGTTTCACACCTGAAAGTCCAAGAATCCTGTAGTTGTCCAGTTTCCAAGGCTGTATGTCTCAGCTGACTGCAGTATCCATTGGAACCCCAAAGAATTAGGTTCTAATACCACTGAAGGATATCTCAGCAACAGGATAAAGGACCTGCCAGTGACAAGGAGAGTGAGGGCAGCCAAAAGGCCAAAGCTTCCTTTTTTGTGTCCTTCTATATAGGCTGCCACCAGAAGTTGTGGCCTGGATTTATGGTGCGTCATCCTACTTTCTACCTCAAATAGTTTAAATGATAGGGTGGGGGATGGGGTGTCTTCCAATCTAAAAGGATCCAGACTTGAGGTACGCTCAGCTGCTTGGGTTTTAGTGGACTGCAGGTGTAGTCAGGTTGACCAAGATTAGCCATCACATAGTCTTCATTCTATTTCGGACTCCTAGTCTCCATATGCTGGGTCAGTTCTATTCATCCTGGCTGTGGTGTCTCTTGTTTCTAAGATCTTGCTCAGGATGTACTTTGTGGTTATGAATTTATGTGAGGCTGGTGATGTGTATGTACTCAGTGACTAGGAAGAGCATATTGCAGCAGTAAAAGCCTAGACCTCATGCACGCACTAGCTCAGTGGCTTCAGCAGGGCATTCAGCCTCTTCTCCCAGCAACATTCTCATTTTAGAAATGATGATCTTTCATAAGAAATGATCAATGGATTGTTTACATAGAATTGAGAACAGCGTCTTGTACAGTAAGCAGTTAATAGTAAACTTCTTTTTAGTTTTTCTGGTGATGATTCATAGGCAAAATGAGACCCTTTAAACCCATTTAATTAAATTATTAATAATTAAGCAAACAAAAAAGCATTGTCCATGTAACTAGAGAGGATGAAGTGTCAAAGAAGTGGAGGGGATTGCCATGAGAAATGTCATGAGGACTTAACCATGCTTGCATATTGCTCTGTACCCAGAATGGGAAATCATCTTTTGATAGAACACAGCATGACCCCTTCAGTAACACACTACAGTTGTCCAGTTTTCTGGAACGATCCTGGCCTCATCAAACCAAAAAAAAAAAAAAAAAAAAAAGACTGACTAGTTCTTTTCCATCTCCATCTCTAGCATAGATAGTTATAACGGTGGAGCATCTGTTACAGATAAGTGGCAGCCGTGAGCCTGGGGAGATGTAGAGCTGTGCTCCTGGGCCTGCCAGTGCTTCATTAGGAACATGTGAGCTGGCTGACCCACCCACGGGGAAGGGACAGTTTTTATTTGAAAATCCCACAGTGCTCTTCTTTCCATTTTTATGCTGAAGTTTTGTTAACTAAGATTTTTTTTTATTACCCTTTAATGTTAGTCTCTTTCCCCCAAGAAAGAAAACAGAGTTAAAGGAGGCAGGAAAAGATAAAGTAAGAAAGATAATGACTATAGTAATTTTAAGTCAGGTTTAAATGAAGATTCGGACAAGCTAATTCAGTCTTTCCTCTAAATTTAGTTAGCAGTTCCTTGTCCTTAATAGTTAAAACAAAACTTAAAAAACACTTTAATTCCTTTTAAACAAAAAATTATTTTTATTTTCCTTGTGATATGAGTGAGTGTGTGTCACATGTGGGCAGGTGCCTGAAGAGGCCAGAGTTTCAGATTCTTTGGATCTGGAGTTAGAGGTGTTTGTGAAGTGCCTCGTTGGGGTGTTGGAAACCAAATCCAGATCCTCTGTAAGAGCAGCAAATGCTTTTAACTTCTAAACTCTCTCTCCAGCCCCTTGTCATTCTTGATAGATATGTTTATCAAGCTTTTAATTTAATAGTTCTGAGAATTGATTCATTCAAGGAAGGGAACAAAAAAAGTACTCTGTAGTTACTTGGGAATCTAGAGCTGTGCATCCTCCATCTGTCAGCTGGTTGCCATCTCTATCCTGGGCTACTGTTTCTTTCTTCTTGCTGATTCAACCTTTGGGTCTAAATTTAATGACCATTTTCTTTTTCCTCAGCCTTCTACAACCTAGGAAAGTGTTTTTAAACTTACCATTTAGATTTATAATATAAAATTTTAAAGTTAGTTGTAAGTCATTCTGAAAATGGTATGATTTAGTTGGAATTAAATAAGTCACTGCATATTAAGAGCTTAATAAATGATTACAACTGTATGAATGCTGTCAGCACACAGGTGAGAAGTACGAAGATAGAGCATCGCTGCTGTCAAGTCATATGTAAGACTCTTGGGCTTCCCTCCACCTTAGTGTTGTTACATGGCAGCACTTAAAGCACACTGTGCATTTGTGAATTTATTTTTCACAGTAAGCATTAAACACTAGTGTGCTTCCTACCCAAGTGTCTATAAATCAAATGACAGGCAATGTTAAACTCTTTGGAACAGTGACTTTCTTTTCTTCCTTCCTTCCTTCCTTCCTTCCTTCCTTCCTTCCTTCCTTCCTT
>NW_021624335.1:0-4744 GCF_004785775.1 Grammomys surdaster
TTTTGAAGCATGGCACAAATCCTGCTCAACCCAAATTGCCTTTTTTTTTAAGCCTATTTTGTACTTAATTTTACAATGTGCTAAAATGTGTATCTTTGAGTTACTCCTTGAAATGTTTAAATTCATCTGAAGAGGTCAGGTCAGCTGGAGAAGAAGATACTGCTTCTTATGTCTTACTGTCACCTCATCTCTTAGACACATTAAAAAAGTACTTACTCTAGAACCAGCAAAGTGCATCGCACATGAAGGTACTCAGTGAAGACTGATGACCTGAGTTCCAAACCCGGAACCCATGTAAGTGTGGAAGAGGAGAACCAGCTTCACAAAGTTGTCTCTTTTCTTTTCACACATGTGCTTTAGCACACACATGTACACAGAAAATGTAACATCTTTTAATTAAGGAAAATTTTTAAGCATTTCCAAATGTACACAGCAGTAATAGTATAATGAATTTCCGTATACTCACCTACTGGTTTGCTAATTAATATTTTGCCACACTAAACACTTAATTTTTACAAAATTATCACTTTCAGCCAAGCATTGCTATGTTCTTTTCTTCTTGCTTCCTATTGTTTATGTTCCTGAGATTGAAATCTGTATCTGTTATTACATACAAATAGGTCTTTCGTGACCTTCTGTTAAAAACAAGTGTGTCTCCATGTCTCTTGAATGCCCAGTAGTAGTACTGTTTTATTCATAGTTAACAGCAATCATCCACATCTAAAACACTCTCCTGCTTTGCCAACCCAAGTTTCTGGTGGGCTCCCTAGTCCCCAGTTCATGTAAAACTGTCTGTATTTGTCCCTTGTCTGAGAAATGTTCTTTGTTCTTTGTAACACAGGCTTCTTACCTCTTATCGTTGTACTCACTGGTCAGTCCTCTCTAATATTCCTGTGCTTTCTCTCACGATCATTCCTGGCCTGTCATCTTCTTTACTTCAATACACAGTCTTTCTAGCTACAATAATAGTATTTACAACACCTCATACTTTAAGCTGTTAATGCCCCCTTTCTGTTGCTTTGAACTGCGGATACAATGTGAATACCTGGAAAACGCAGTTACTAACGATCTTGCCAGGTTCTTGTGAAAGTAACACTGGATGAGTTTTGTTTTGTATCTCTTAAACACAGTTGATCCATTTTGTTATCAGAGCTTTCCCACTCAGTTCAGGTGGCAACTTCCAGAAGTTTGCTTGCTACTGGAATTTCCTTTTATTATTGATACTGCATGAACTAATGTTTTAAAAAATTGCTGGAATGAAAAGGTAATTGTGTGGGTTTGTTTTATAGCAACAGTACCAAAGTTCATTATAAAATTTTCTTGCCGCCATATTCCAAGAAAATAAATATCATGATTAGCAAAACTAATTAGTAAGATCATGCCTCATGCATAATTAACAGAGTAGAAGAATATAGATGTATGTGTCAACAGAATAGAATTTTTTAAAAACTTGAAATAAAACACTAACCACCTCCTATTTAGGGATGACTTGTCTCTCAAACTTTCTTAGTAACCCATGCTGTATAATTATGATATCATAATTTTTCTTTTAAAGATTTACTTATATTTTTATTTTATGAGTGTTTGCTTACATTTACAGCACATGTCTTTCCTTGAGCCTATGAAGGCCAGAGAGGGTATTTTGTAACTGCAGTTACCTGTGGGTGCTGAGAATCAAACCTTGGTCCCCTCAAAGTACAACCAGTACTCTTAATCACTGAACCCGCTCCAGCCCTTGTGATGATTTAACTCAGATATTTCACAAGCTTTGTGTCAAATACATTCTACCGTCTTAAAAGCTTTAGAAGTTTTCAGGCTTTAAGTTACACTTAGATTTCCCCTACTGTCTCGGTCTTCATACTGTGTAAGGTGGTTGTCTATTACTCTCCTTCTAATAAACATCTGGTTGATATATGCCTAACTTCTGTCCAGACCGTCTATAGGAAAGATGGTGGTACCAGGCCTCTCTCCTCATGGCCCTGTAGATCAGTTCATATGTTTCTCCTAATGGCACAAAACACGAGTTAGTATTTTTTTCATCTGCAGCCTAATGTGATACACCTAAGCATTTTTAATACTTTTTTTTTCTTAAGTTTAGCACAACAGTACTGTGATTTAGAAATCTTCTATTAAAAACTGTGCATTTAATCTGAGTTGAATTATTATACACAAAACACTATAAATGACATGCCGGGGATTCTAGTAAATTTTAGTTCATTTTCACTAGCTAACCAAAGTATATTAGTCAGGGTTCTCTAGAGGAATAGAACTGTTAGTAGGGTATTTATTAGAACAGCTTACAAGCTCTAGTCCTGTTAGTCCAACAGTGGTTGTTTCACACCTGAAAGTCCAAGAATCCTGTAGTTGTCCAGTTTCCAAGGCTGTATGTCTCAGCTGACTGCAGTATCCATTGGAACCCCAAAGAATTAGGTTCTAATACCACTGAAGGATATCTCAGCAACAGGATAAAGGACCTGCCAGTGACAAGGAGAGTGAGGGCAGCCAAAAGGCCAAAGCTTCCTTTTTTGTGTCCTTCTATATAGGCTGCCACCAGAAGTTGTGGCCTGGATTTATGGTGCGTCATCCTACTTTCTACCTCAAATAGTTTAAATGATAGGGTGGGGGATGGGGTGTCTTCCAATCTAAAAGGATCCAGACTTGAGGTACGCTCAGCTGCTTGGGTTTTAGTGGACTGCAGGTGTAGTCAGGTTGACCAAGATTAGCCATCACATAGTCTTCATTCTATTTCGGACTCCTAGTCTCCATATGCTGGGTCAGTTCTATTCATCCTGGCTGTGGTGTCTCTTGTTTCTAAGATCTTGCTCAGGATGTACTTTGTGGTTATGAATTTATGTGAGGCTGGTGATGTGTATGTACTCAGTGACTAGGAAGAGCATATTGCAGCAGTAAAAGCCTAGACCTCATGCACGCACTAGCTCAGTGGCTTCAGCAGGGCATTCAGCCTCTTCTCCCAGCAACATTCTCATTTTAGAAATGATGATCTTTCATAAGAAATGATCAATGGATTGTTTACATAGAATTGAGAACAGCGTCTTGTACAGTAAGCAGTTAATAGTAAACTTCTTTTTAGTTTTTCTGGTGATGATTCATAGGCAAAATGAGACCCTTTAAACCCATTTAATTAAATTATTAATAATTAAGCAAACAAAAAAGCATTGTCCATGTAACTAGAGAGGATGAAGTGTCAAAGAAGTGGAGGGGATTGCCATGAGAAATGTCATGAGGACTTAACCATGCTTGCATATTGCTCTGTACCCAGAATGGGAAATCATCTTTTGATAGAACACAGCATGACCCCTTCAGTAACACACTACAGTTGTCCAGTTTTCTGGAACGATCCTGGCCTCATCAAACCAAAAAAAAAAAAAAAAAAAAAAGACTGACTAGTTCTTTTCCATCTCCATCTCTAGCATAGATAGTTATAACGGTGGAGCATCTGTTACAGATAAGTGGCAGCCGTGAGCCTGGGGAGATGTAGAGCTGTGCTCCTGGGCCTGCCAGTGCTTCATTAGGAACATGTGAGCTGGCTGACCCACCCACGGGGAAGGGACAGTTTTTATTTGAAAATCCCACAGTGCTCTTCTTTCCATTTTTATGCTGAAGTTTTGTTAACTAAGATTTTTTTTTATTACCCTTTAATGTTAGTCTCTTTCCCCCAAGAAAGAAAACAGAGTTAAAGGAGGCAGGAAAAGATAAAGTAAGAAAGATAATGACTATAGTAATTTTAAGTCAGGTTTAAATGAAGATTCGGACAAGCTAATTCAGTCTTTCCTCTAAATTTAGTTAGCAGTTCCTTGTCCTTAATAGTTAAAACAAAACTTAAAAAACACTTTAATTCCTTTTAAACAAAAAATTATTTTTATTTTCCTTGTGATATGAGTGAGTGTGTGTCACATGTGGGCAGGTGCCTGAAGAGGCCAGAGTTTCAGATTCTTTGGATCTGGAGTTAGAGGTGTTTGTGAAGTGCCTCGTTGGGGTGTTGGAAACCAAATCCAGATCCTCTGTAAGAGCAGCAAATGCTTTTAACTTCTAAACTCTCTCTCCAGCCCCTTGTCATTCTTGATAGATATGTTTATCAAGCTTTTAATTTAATAGTTCTGAGAATTGATTCATTCAAGGAAGGGAACAAAAAAAGTACTCTGTAGTTACTTGGGAATCTAGAGCTGTGCATCCTCCATCTGTCAGCTGGTTGCCATCTCTATCCTGGGCTACTGTTTCTTTCTTCTTGCTGATTCAACCTTTGGGTCTAAATTTAATGACCATTTTCTTTTTCCTCAGCCTTCTACAACCTAGGAAAGTGTTTTTAAACTTACCATTTAGATTTATAATATAAAATTTTAAAGTTAGTTGTAAGTCATTCTGAAAATGGTATGATTTAGTTGGAATTAAATAAGTCACTGCATATTAAGAGCTTAATAAATGATTACAACTGTATGAATGCTGTCAGCACACAGGTGAGAAGTACGAAGATAGAGCATCGCTGCTGTCAAGTCATATGTAAGACTCTTGGGCTTCCCTCCACCTTAGTGTTGTTACATGGCAGCACTTAAAGCACACTGTGCATTTGTGAATTTATTTTTCACAGTAAGCATTAAACACTAGTGTGCTTCCTACCCAAGTGTCTATAAATCAAATGACAGGCAATGTTAAACTCTTTGGAACAGTGACTTTCTTTTCTTCCTTCCTTCCTTCCTTCCTTCCTTCCTTCCTTCCTTCCTTCCTT
>NW_021624336.1:0-2501 GCF_004785775.1 Grammomys surdaster
GGGGGGCAGAACACATGAGGGCAGGGGAGAAAGGGGTCAGAGAGAGAAGAGAGTCAAAGAATGAACAGTGGCTTTCAAATCATAGGTAATACTTGTTTCCAGGCCTATGTCATTGCTGCATGAATTGCACCCAAAATTGAAACTGCTAGTACTTTAAAATCACATCAGAGCTTTAATAATATGCTTCTACTGTCCCAAAACAGCACAGAGCAAAAACAGTGTGGGCAACAGGTCCTCGTGTTTAAAAGTAAGAAACAAGTCACTTTGGAGACATTGAAGAGAGAAAAAATAAAGTAATACCAAAATTTTACTCAAGTGCTCAATAAAAGTAAAATTTGAAAAGCAGTCTAGGATATGAAGGAATCAACCTTGGTAGAAGAAAGTGATTTTTATGGGGCCAGTCTTTAAAATTGAAACACCTGAAACATACATATCAGATATATATCCTACTTTTCCTCAGCATGACCTTTACCTAGAGAAACTAATAAGTTATTATTGGGGTTTTGTTTTCCTTCTTTGCCAACAGTTAGAGATCCAGAAAAAGAAATGATTTACTAAAATTAAAGTTTCTAAAGTCCAACAAAGACTATTAAAAGTGTACACACACCCCTCGTGATTGCCATTCAAATTATATTCTATTATTTAGTTCTGGGGTTTAGGCCTGGAGCCTCCTGTGTGCTGGCATTCTACCACTCCCAACTCTTTTTTTTTTTTTTTTTTTTTGGTTTTTTGAGACAGGGTTTATCTGTGTAGCCCTGGCTGTCCTAGAACTCACTCGGTAGACCAGGCTGGCCTCAAACTCAGAAATCTGCCTGCCTCTGCCTCCCAAGTGCTGGGATTAAAGGTGTGCGCCACCACCGCCTGGCCACTCCCAACTCTTAACATTATTTCCTTGTCTTCCTGAGCTTCACAGGCTGGGGATAAATTCACTCTGTAGTCCAGGTGGGACTTGAACTAAATCCTTCTGCCTTAACCTTATGAGTAGCTGGGAATTACAGATTTGTACCACTAGGCCAGGTTTAGAAATCATTCTTGATTATATGTGTAAAATATTCTCTTCAAGAAAAAAGTATCATTTGAGCACACGGAAGACAGACTAACAGATCAGAAGTTCTAGGTTATCCTTTTCTATACACCAGTTTAAGGCCAGCCTACATCTGTATATTTGAAACTTGATCTTAAATAAAAAAAAACCAAAATCCTTTACAGCTATAATTTGTAATTACAATGTGTTATATCTGTTACCTATAAGTTATGTTATATTTAGTTTTTTATTTCAAATACTTGTGCTGTGGTTTAGGAAGGACTTCATGTATATCAGTCAGTTATTTCTGTATCTGTTAGTCAGCTTCCTGGTACTACCTAGCAGAGATAGCCAGGCCTCAGCCTCAGTGACAGTCAGCAGGAGGGACCAGGGCCAACAGGAATGCCAGAAGAAATTCTCAGTTGTTTCTTTCTCAGGGAAGCGAAAATCAGCCTAACCTCCAAACATCACATGTCCTCCATGTGTCTGTCTCAGCTGACATCACTCTGCCTGTAGTAGTGCCTGTAGTCTGCTGAAGAGACAACAAACTGCAGCACACCACCAGAAGTGTTTTGGTGCGTTTTTCTCTATGGAGTCCCAACAAATGCATCTCAACTACACAGTGTAAGGCAGACCAATACATGTGTGTCCTTAGCAAAGAATCCTTTATCATGTGTCCTTTCACATGTTTGCTTTAGCAGAACATTCCTTTCTCTTGTGTCTTCTTTAGTGAAATGTTCCTTCACTGAAATAATTCCCTTAGTCTTTCACCTGCATCCACTTTAATGCAACATTTCTTCATGTGTTTGCCCCAGCAAAACACCATCCAACCAACTTCAATTTCCATTTCAGTGGAAGGTTTGCCTTCTAAGTTCTAATATAAATGAGAGAAAGTCCTGCTGGGACTCAAGCACAGGACATATACCTAAGACACACTGTCCATAGACAGTCCCAAGAAGTCTCATCACATACATGTTTAAGAGATACCCATCCAATCTGATGAACAATTGTCAGTATACAAAAGAAGCATAGCCAGCCTGGTCTACACAGTGAGTTCCAGGACAGCCCGGGCTATACAGAGAAACTCTGTCTTGAAAAGAAAAAAAAAAGAAAAAAAAGAAAAAAAAACACAAAACAACAACAACAAAAAGAAGCATAGACAGTTCTGTGAATTAGTGCTGATACTGCAAGATATGACAGAGAAATAAAAACCTTTAAATGTCAAATAGAAAAGTCAGCCAAGAGCCTCAGCAACACACTTGATCAAAGGAGAAAAAAAATAACCAAGCTTGACCATAAGTCTTTGAATTGTTAGTGTCAGACAGAAAGAATATACAAGAAGTAAGGCAAGAAGAAAATAAACAGAAAGAAAGCACATAGCTCTCACTAGTAACCCTGACGGTAAATAGTCTTAATTCTTTACTAAAAACGTGTGTGTGTGTGTGTGTGTGTGTGTGTGTGTGTGTGTGTATGTTTT
>NW_021624337.1:0-2508 GCF_004785775.1 Grammomys surdaster
GGGGGGCAGAACACATGAGGGCAGGGGAGAAAGGGGTCAGAGAGAGAAGAGAGTCAAAGAATGAACAGTGGCTTTCAAATCATAGGTAATACTTGTTTCCAGGCCTATGTCATTGCTGCATGAATTGCACCCAAAATTGAAACTGCTAGTACTTTAAAATCACATCAGAGCTTTAATAATATGCTTCTACTGTCCCAAAACAGCACAGAGCAAAAACAGTGTGGGCAACAGGTCCTCGTGTTTAAAAGTAAGAAACAAGTCACTTTGGAGACATTGAAGAGAGAAAAAATAAAGTAATACCAAAATTTTACTCAAGTGCTCAATAAAAGTAAAATTTGAAAAGCAGTCTAGGATATGAAGGAATCAACCTTGGTAGAAGAAAGTGATTTTTATGGGGCCAGTCTTTAAAATTGAAACACCTGAAACATACATATCAGATATATATCCTACTTTTCCTCAGCATGACCTTTACCTAGAGAAACTAATAAGTTATTATTGGGGTTTTGTTTTCCTTCTTTGCCAACAGTTAGAGATCCAGAAAAAGAAATGATTTACTAAAATTAAAGTTTCTAAAGTCCAACAAAGACTATTAAAAGTGTACACACACCCCTCGTGATTGCCATTCAAATTATATTCTATTATTTAGTTCTGGGGTTTAGGCCTGGAGCCTCCTGTGTGCTGGCATTCTACCACTCCCAACTCTTTTTTTTTTTTTTTTTTTTTGGTTTTTTGAGACAGGGTTTATCTGTGTAGCCCTGGCTGTCCTAGAACTCACTCGGTAGACCAGGCTGGCCTCAAACTCAGAAATCTGCCTGCCTCTGCCTCCCAAGTGCTGGGATTAAAGGTGTGCGCCACCACCGCCTGGCCACTCCCAACTCTTAACATTATTTCCTTGTCTTCCTGAGCTTCACAGGCTGGGGATAAATTCACTCTGTAGTCCAGGTGGGACTTGAACTAAATCCTTCTGCCTTAACCTTATGAGTAGCTGGGAATTACAGATTTGTACCACTAGGCCAGGTTTAGAAATCATTCTTGATTATATGTGTAAAATATTCTCTTCAAGAAAAAAGTATCATTTGAGCACACGGAAGACAGACTAACAGATCAGAAGTTCTAGGTTATCCTTTTCTATACACCAGTTTAAGGCCAGCCTACATCTGTATATTTGAAACTTGATCTTAAATAAAAAAAAACCAAAATCCTTTACAGCTATAATTTGTAATTACAATGTGTTATATCTGTTACCTATAAGTTATGTTATATTTAGTTTTTTATTTCAAATACTTGTGCTGTGGTTTAGGAAGGACTTCATGTATATCAGTCAGTTATTTCTGTATCTGTTAGTCAGCTTCCTGGTACTACCTAGCAGAGATAGCCAGGCCTCAGCCTCAGTGACAGTCAGCAGGAGGGACCAGGGCCAACAGGAATGACAGAAGAAATTCTCAGTTGTTTCTTTCTCAGGGAAGCGAAAATCAGCCTAACCTCCAAACATCACATGTCCTCCATGTGTCTGTCTCAGCTGACATCACTCTGCCTGTAGTAGTGCCTGTAGTCTGCTGAAGAGGCAACAAACTGCAGCACACCACCAGAAGTGTTTTGGTGCGTTTTTCTCTATGGAGTCCCAACAAATGCATCTCAACTACACAGTGTAAGGCAGACCAATACATGTGTGTCCTTAGCAAAGAATCCTTTATCATGTGTCCTTTCACATGTTTGCTTTAGCAGAACATCTTTTCTCTTGTGTCTTCTTTAGTGAAATGTTCCTTCACTGAAATAATTCCCTTAGTCTTTCACCTGCATCCACTTTAATGCAACATTTCTTCATGTGTTTGCCCCAGCAAAACACCATCCAACCAACTTCAATTTCCATTTCAGTGGAAGGTTTGCCTTCTAAGTTCTAATATAAATGAGAGAAAGTCCTGCTGGGACTCAAGCACAGGACATATACCTAAGACACACTGTCCATAGACAGTCCCAAGAAGTCTCATCACATACATGTTTAAGAGATACCCATCCAATCTGATGAACAATTGTCAGTATACAAAAGAAGCATAGCCAGCCTGGTCTACACAGTGAGTTCCAGGACAGCCCGGGCTATACAGAGAAACTCTGTCTTGAAAAGAAAAAAAAAAGAAAAAAAAGAAAAAAAAACACAAAACAACAACAACAAAAAGAAGCATAGACAGTTCTGTGAATTAGTGCTGATACTGCAAGATATGACAGAGAAATAAAAACCTTTAAATGTCAAATAGAAAAGTCAGCCAAGAGCCTCAGCAACACACTTGATCAAAGGAGAAAAAAAATAACCAAGCTTGACCATAAGTCTTTGAATTGTTAGTGTCAGACAGAAAGAATATACAAGAAGTAAGGCAAGAAGAAAATAAACAGAAAGAAAGCACATAGCTCTCACTAGTAACCCTGACGGTAAATAGTCTTAATTCTTTACTAAAAACGTGTGTGTGTGTGTGTGTGTGTGTGTGTGTGTGTGTGTGTGTGTGTGTATGTTTT
>NW_021624338.1:0-7355 GCF_004785775.1 Grammomys surdaster
CACAGACTTGTTAATGGCAATGATGTGATAAGGATAGCTTCCCACATCTGCCCCCTTTTTATTTAAAAGTGATCCTAAGAAGAGGCCATAGAAAAGTGAAAGAGTTCAGGCCGGGCAGACACAAACCAATCAAAAGGAGAGAGGTCTAGATTTTCTCCTCCTCAATAAGTGAGGCAGGCCCGTGTCTCTACACTCACTTCGGGGTGCAATGGGAACTCGAGCCCTCCCGAGCTTAACGAGTGTGAGAACAACCATATCACAGTCCTCAAGGTGCAATGGGAACCCGAGCCCTTCTTGAGTCTGGATTTGGTTCCTGGGACAGATAGAGAGAAAGAATTAGGGAAGCCAAAATGCCCAACTCTTGTGCAATGGAGAAAAACTCCCAGAGGTGCCAGGGCCATTTGGCAGGGGGAGGAGATGGTATTAAAGATTATGGCCTTGTCTTAACAGGTCTTTGGGGCGGTTGTTAATCATGGCTATCCAGTCCCTTAGTCCAGTGCTACAAGTGCCTGGGCAATCACCACCTTATCCTGTTGTCACTGTGACCTGAGCTTTTAAAGGAGCCGCAACACGAGCGCCAGCCCACAGCAGAGCAAGGCTCCGAAAAGACCCACCCCCAACCATTCTTTAAAATAAGAAAATATTGAAGAGATCCATGTAGACAGTCCTTCGGTCAGGGACAAATCAAGTCTGGTAGAATTCACTTCTATAATCGCAAAGCGTAACTTCCGAAGCGTCTCTTCAAACTCTACAGTCCAATTCTGTAATAAAAACTGAGATAAAGTTTTAGAAAAATTTGCTGCTCTAGTATAATTTTCGTATTGAATAGAGGTAACACAAAGTCCCGCCATTTTTTGTTCGCAGCCCAATTGGGCTAATTGCCACAACATGTCAATCTGTTCCTGAACGAGGTCAATGCGTTGATTCACTAGCATTAATCTTCCCAGGATTTGTGAGTTGGCAGAGACCTGTTCATCTAGTGCTGACGTGACCGAGGCAGACAGATGATTAATAGTGTCTACTGTCTGTACTGAAGAGGAAAGGGCCAAAGCAGAGGTGGTAACTGCGCCAGCCACAGCTGTTGTGGCAATGATGGCAACTATAATGGCAGAGATACCAAAATCTCTCTTCACTCTAAAAGTGCTTAAACTATTAGGTGCCTCAACCGGCACAGATACAAATCTAGGTAGCCAAATTACCAAAGCAAAAGGAAAGGCAGTAGCATTCCAACAAAGACTATAAAAACAAATTTTAGGAATACATCGTAGGGTATCTTTCCAAATAGTACTATTATTACTAACAAGCCAGATAAAAGGGGGCCAAACACATACTGGTGTGGGTTTAAAGGCCAACTCCCTAAAAGGAGAATAAGAAATGACTGAGGTCATCCAGGAAACACTTCTTGACCCTGCCCGTCCTTTCCAATCGTATTTTAACTGTCCTTTGGCAGCCTTGCCTCCATTAATCATAACCATGGAAGATAAATCTGTGCAGCTTCTGTTAATGCCACAAAGAAGCCATTGATCAAAGGGATTAGCAACCATGCTGTGGACTGGTTATAAATTTGGATATACTGACTGGTTTTATTAGGGGAGGGAATGATCATAAAACATAGGCTCCCTTTCAAAACATAACTATTGTTAGTTTCCACAGCGTTTTATTGGTTGCAAAAAAGCATGGAAACACCTGAGCATTATGCATCACTGGCATAGGAATAGGGAATGTATTCATTATGGCCCATCTCTGAACCCCCAAAATACTAGGAACCCAGAGATGGAGGATCCACAGCATCACTGGGTTGTTGGTCGCTGGCAGCATCTTGGTCCGGTTCTCCGACCTTCCTTGTTAATCTCTCTGGGATCCAAAATGGGCTTTCTTCATTCTGTGGGAAAACACAAACAGCTCCCCTGGATCTTATCAAAATAGGATCCGGTCCTTTCCATTTATTAGCCAGAACATCTTTCCATTTCACTAGATCCTTTGGTCGATCAGGTTCTGCGAAGTGGCGGTCAGCCGCTGTGCGACCATGATCATCTAAATTTAAAAAATTGAGAGTAAAGAGTGCCATAGATATGGCTACTCTGGGAACTGGGGGAAGGATGTCTTTCATTCCCCCTTTCTGTTTTAATAGATAAGTCTTCAAAGTACGATGTGCACGTTCGACAATGCCTTGTCCTTGTGGATTATAAGGTAGACCTGTCAGATGAGTAACCCCCATCTGCCTGCAAAACTGGGAAAACTTTTTGGACACATAAGCTGGTCCATTATCCGTTTTTAGAATCTTAGGTTGGCCCCAAGCACTCCATGCCTCAAGACAGTGTTGAATTACGTGGGAAGCTTTTTCCCCCGTCAATGGTGTAGCTGACAGAACTCCAGAACAGGTATCAATGGAGACATGTAGATATTGTGACTTCCCAAAAGAAGGTATGTGAGTCACATCCATTTGCCAAATTTGTAACGGCTGTATGCCCCTGGGATTAATTCCTACATGAGGGATTGATAAGAATTCACAGCAATTCTGGCATTGCACAACAATATCTCTTGCCTCTTTTCTGGTGATAGAAAAACGGCGTCGTAGAGTCTCTGCCGTTACATGAAAAGTATTATGAAAATTCTTTGCCAGATCTAAGGGGGACAATAGGACCATAGCCATCACCCTTGTGGCCCTGTCTGCCAGCTCGTTGCCTCTGCTCATAGGTCTGGGGAGTCCAGAATGAGCCCGAATATGTGTAATAAACACTGGGGCTCTCCTTTGTAACAAAGCTTGTTGAATTTTCAAAAAGATGTCATGTACAGGGCTAGAAGATTTAATAACCCCCGCTACTTCTAGGAGATTCACTGCATTCACCACATAAGCAGAGTCAGAAACAATGTTAAGGGGACCTGGAAAAATCTCAAGAACCTCTAATACGACCATGCATTCAACCACTTGAGGAGATGTTATAGCATAATGTTTGGATACCACCTTGTCATCCACCACGTATGCCCCTATGCCAGTGGCAGATCCGTCAGTATAGACGACAAGCCCTCCTTTGATGGGGCCTGTAGAAGTAACTCTAGGAAATACAAGGGACTGTCTCGATGCAAATTGTAATATGGGATGTTTAGGATAATGATTATCAATTTTTCCTAGAAAGGTAGACACTAATATTGCCCAATCATCAGAAGAAGCGGCTAAAATTTGTATTTGGGCAGCTGTATAAGGCACAAAAAGTGTGGCTGGCTCAATTCCAAAATGAGTAATGGCTGCCTTAACACCCCTACATGCAAGTTGTGCAACCGCCCCTGGATACCAATCAATTCTTTTGTTTGGGGATATATTAGGGTGAATCCATAATAGGGGTCCCTGTTGCCACAAAACAGCCGTCGGTAGACTCGCTGTTTTTAAAATACATAGAGCAAAAGGTAAAGAGGGATCAATACGCTGAAGTTGTGCATCCTGTAATGCATCTTCGACTAATTGCAAAGCCTGACGGGCTGCAGGGGTAAAACTTCTGGGCGAAGAAATATGTGGGTCCCCTTCAAGAATGGCGAACAGAGGCTTAAGTTCTACTGTGGGGATCTTTAAAAATGGCCTGATCCAATTTATATCTCCCAGCAGTTTTTGGAAATCATTAAGGGTGCGGAGGCAATCTCTGCGGATCTCAACCTTTTGAGGACGTATACAAGTGGGAAAGATAGATGTTCCTAGAAATTCTCCCGTACTAAACAGTTGCACCTTTTCTGTGGCTATTTGTAAACCCCATCGCCCTAACAGGTATGATAACTGTGGATAAACCCTCTTCAGAGTCTGAACCTCTTTATGAGCAATCAAAATATCATCCATATAATGAAGAATAAGAATGGCAGGAAATTGTTGTTGTAAAGGCTCTAAAGCAGCTTGCACAAAAGTCTGGCAGATGGTGGGGCTATTAGCCATGCCCTGAGGCAAAACCTTCCATTGAAACCGTTTATCTGGGCCAGCATGATTAATAGCAGGCAGTGTAAAGGCAAACCGAGGTCTATCTTGAACACACAGTGGAATGGAAAAAAAGCAGTCTTTAATGTCCACTATGAGAAGAGACCAGTCTTTTGGAAGAGCAGAAAGGACGGGGAGCCCTCTCTGCACTTGGCCCAGCAAATTCATCTGTTCATTAATTGCCCGGAGGTCGTGTAACAACCGCCATTTCCCAGATTTCTTCTTGATTGCAAAAATGGGTGTATTCCAAGGCGAAGTAGAAACTTCAATATGGCCAAGGGTCATCTGTTCTTTTATTAATTCTGTGATGGCCTCTAATTTTTCAGAGGATAGTGGCCATTGAGGAACCCACACCGGATCCTCTGTTTTCCAAGGTATGGGCAGGAATCCCTCAACGGCCCCTAGGAAAAACCCAGACCTTTTCTATCTTGTTTGTTGGAGGGTGAAATAAGTTTGACCCTTCCTTGGCTAAACTTGCCCAAACCACTTCCTTGTTCGTATCCCATTCTCGTCATCATTGCTTTAGCCTGTGAGGAATACGAGGTGATATGGGGTGACTCTATAGGATATTCATTGGACAGGGTGAAGCCCATACCTTGTAAAATATCTCTTCCCCAAAGATTAACAGGAAGAGGGAGCACATAAGGAATAAATCTTCCTTTCCTACCATCAGGTGCCTCCCAATACAAAGCAGTAGAACTGATGGTAGGACTAGATTGATACCCTAGCCCCTGTAGGGAATGGGAGGACTCAGTAACAGGCCATGTTTTGGGCCACCATTGTGTGGATATAATACTTTTGTCCGCTCCGGTATCCATAATTCCCTCAAAGCTTTTTCCCTGTACCTTTAGGATTAATTTGGGTCTTTCATTTAATGATATCATCAGATAAGCAGAATCATTTCCTGAGGAGCCAATCTGTCTTGTGTCTGTTTCTGTCTCATCTTCCATAGCTGGCATAAGCAATAATTGGGCAATACGATCACCCTTGCTGATGGAGAACACTCCTTTTGGGCTAGAGGCCAAGACTTGCAATTCAGTAGAATGTTGAGTGTCTACTATGCCTGGCAAGACTATCAAGCCCTTTAGTGTAAGTGACGCTCGGCCCAATATAAGTCCCAGGGCCCCAGGGGTTAACATTACAGGTTCAACTGGGACTGGCTGGACTCCCATCTGAGGGATTAATAGGAAATCGGAGGCGGCGCGCAGGTCCAATCGGCACGGTCGCCCTGGGAGGACTCTGATCGTTCTCTCTCCTGAACTTCCTGGGTTTTGGTCCAACGGATCCCATATCTTTGAGGGCCCTGGGTCCGAGGGCCCGCCACTCCGTTTTTTTTGTCATCTAAAGGAGGGAGAAGCCGGCCCTTCATGTCTCTAATGGAACGGCATGAACTGGCCTTATGGTATCCTTTGCCACATCTGTCACAGAGCGAGGGAACACCTGGTTTCCTGTTAGCCGTGGGGCAATCTCTCTTAAAATGACCAGGCTTGCCACACCTATAACAGACCTTAAGATTAGTTTTATCAACTGGGCGTCTCTGTGACTGGAGAATGGCTGCCGCCAATCCGGCGTTAGTAAGTGGTCCACCAAGCTCTCGACAAACCCGCAGCCAGTCTTGTAACCCCTTATGTTTTCGTGGGGCAATGGCTGCACGACATTCTTGTGTGGCTTGCTCAAAGATTAATTGTTGAATCAGAGGCTCCATCGGACTAGTATCTCCAAAAATACGCCCCGCAGCCTCTGTCATTCTAGCCACATAGTCTGAGAAAGATTCTTGAGGCCCCTGAACTATCCTGGTAAGTTGTGTGTTGCCCTCTCCTTTCTTGGAGAGTGCCTTCCATGCCTTAATGGCTGTAGCTGCAACCTGAGCGTAGGCTCCCCAGTGGTAATGGGTTTGGTCGGCAGCATAGGCTCCCTGGCCTGTCAACAAGTCCATTGTCCATTCCCTCGGTTCAGGAGTGAGAGCGA
Organism: Grammomys surdaster; assembly: GCF_004785775.1. NCBI lineage: Eukaryota > Metazoa > Chordata > Mammalia > Rodentia > Muridae > Grammomys > Grammomys surdaster. Next base: position 5,927 of record NW_021624338.1, read on the forward strand.
CAGCGTTGGCGCGAGCCTGTATTTGTGCGGCTTCGTACCATAACGCCTTCCATTCCATGTATTGACCCATGCTGGGAAGGGCTGCTTGAACAATCACTTGCCAATCTGCGGGAGTTAAGGCATTGCTGGCAAGTCTATCTAATTGTACCAAAGTAAAATTGGCGTTGGGCCCATATTTACGAACTGATTCGGCCAATTCTTTTAGTTGAGTAAAGTCTACAGGAGCGTACACTTGCCCTCCATTTTCTGTTTCAAAAACAGGGAAAGCTGTCCTGAGCTTCTTCCTGACTTTCTCTGAGAGCAGGGAATATCCCGAGTGAGGAGCGTATGGGGGAGGAGGAATTGAGGGGGCCGAGGGAACCGTTTTCTTAGGGGGCTTCCTCAGAGGCTTTCTGATTCTACGCTCATCAGGATGGTATCTCTCTGCCTCGTACTCTGCTGCTTCCTCGTCTAACTCCGCCTCCTCTGTAGAATCTAATGACTCCTCACTGGAGTCCCCAGAGGAACTCTCTGCACTGTCGATAGTCAGTGCCTCTAGGTTGGGGTAAAGCGAGCTTTTCCCATTAGGGGGTATCTCTCCTTTTTTAGGAGGGTTCTTTTCTTCAGCTGAAAGGTGTTCCTTTTCCTTTTGTTTCGGTACCTTTTCCTACGCGCGCCCATCCTCTCACTGCGTTCGGTTTCTGACATGCTATCCTGAACATCTTCTAGCGTAGCCTGTCCTTTCCTTATGGCTATCTTACAGTTTTCATCTTGTAGGCAGTTCTTAATAAGTTTCCAGATCGCAACTGTGCCGTTACTCAAATCGTTGTCATCGCGGTGCCTTTCTAAGTCCTTTCCCAGTTTATTCCAAGAGGGGAGAGCCAAAGACCCAGAGACGGCAAACCAGGGGGCAACGCGATCCACCTCTTTTATGAAGTTCCTCAAAGTACTGTTAGCAATTTTAATATCCCGCTGTTTGAGTACGGCCTCCAAAGTAGTGATTACTGACTGTGATGAACCCATGACAGCCGCGGCTTATCTACGTCCGCCTTAGTACCGTCTCAAAAGTGAAAGTAACAGCGGCCCAGCCCGCGGCTTATCTACGTCCGACTAACGGCCGGGAGTCAAGAGGAACTTTGTCCCACCTTTATCTACAGGAGGGAGAAAGAGACAAGACCAGTGTCACTGGCTATTTATTTCAGACTACTTTGCCACTAACAATGGCCACCGCGAAGACAGGGCAAAACAAGCACCATGAAAATGACAGCCAAGCACAACCCGAATATTTCAGGAATAGACATACCTCTCCGAACTCACCCCTGCAGTTCTGAATCCTCCTCTATCGAGGGGTCCTCCAGGTGCTGACGATGGCAAGGTCAAGTGTCCCGGGTTTCTCGCACCAGTTGTCCCGCGCAACCTCCCGCCAGCAGGAAAGACGCGGCACACTCAG
>NW_021624339.1:0-2247 GCF_004785775.1 Grammomys surdaster
GATGTGGTTGTGTGTGGGTGTGTGTGAATATGTGCACATACACATGAGTATTTCTGATCACAATGACTGCTGAGGCCAGAAAGAGCATTGATTCCCCTGAAGCTGGAGTTACATCCAGTTATAACCATGAGATGAAAACTAAATTTGGTTCTCTGCAAGACTGGTGAGCACTCTTCCCTGCCAAGCCATCTCTCGAGCCCTTTTTAATCCCTGACTGGATTAGAACCTCCAGAAAGGCAAGAACATTGCTCTCATTTATCTTCAACACTAAAATTGTCACTTGATACAAAAGTTGGCTAAAAGCATGGTTAGCGAGTGGGTACATAGATGACTACCTGATGATATGGTAAGGACTGGATAAGCTGACACACATAAAATGCTCGGCATGGTACCTGTGATGGTTACTCATTGTGATGTTGGAATGCTCACTAGTAGCAATAGTAGAACAGAGTTCATTCTGGGAACCCAGCAGCTCATAAGGCATACTTAATACTTCCAATTAAATTCCCTGGCCTTGAAATTCTCCCTCCTCTTCTTTATCCTTTCTTTACAATTAGTCACCAAAGATATCAATATCTCCTTGCCAGTTTCTCTCAGATTCACATCTTCCTCTCTGAGTTTCTTCATTACCATGATTCAACAACTATATTCCTCAGAAGTCAGTTCTAGCTAAGCCTTTTTTATAGCTGATATGCCTCCTGTTCATGACAGAGCCATCCTATTTCACTGCAGAAGCCCTTTGCCCCTCCCCTTATGTTCTTATCTGCTTTCTGTTCTATGATAAAACACCTTGACCAAAAGAAACCAGAGGAAGAAAGGTTTATCTCATATTACACTTCCAGGTAGCAATCATTCACTGTTGGAAGTCAAGCAAAAACTCAAGAAGGAGCCAAGACATTAACAATGGAAGAATGCTGCTTACGAATTTGTCCTCCAGCCCAAGTTCAATTATCTTTCTTAGATAACCCAGACCCACCACCACCAAGGGATGATACCACTAGCAGTGGACTGGGCCATCCAAAGAGAATCAGCAGTCTAGAAAATGCTCCCCAGAGACATACCCACAGGCCATATGAGGGAAGCAATTCTTCTTCTGGGGTTCCCTCTTCTCAGATATGTCAAGGAAACAACAAAACTAACAAGGACATCTTGAAAACCTGTAGACGCACTCAGAAACAACCTAAAAGATACTAACCCTCAAAAAGAAGGTAACATGAGGTTCCTCCAAAACCTTTAGCCTAAGCCTGTACCATCTACTACAGGATAGCAAGATGATTACCTAGTCTTTACCTCCTGAGAATTTATTGTCTGCAAAGATTCCTCGGTATCGTCTCATATTGGGGGAAGTAAGAGAAGGAATGTGAGCTTCAGCGCTGATTCTATTTGAGCACAATCAGCCTTATCAACCTCAGGAGGCAGAGGTGCCTCTCGGCCCTGCTAGCTTTGGTTTCTGTTGTTTATTAAGCCTACTGCAGAGGCAGGCCCCTCACACTTGGACTGTGATGGTATCAATTTTGCTTTAGTGTGTCAAGCTCTGTGTCCATCATAACTCGTCATACCTTAACCTGTTTTATTGCAAGTCAGATGCCATAGGCCATAACGTTCTACATGTACAGACACATATGAAGAGATTCTTTTCTCTCATAATTTAAGAGACTTCTAAGTGTTTTGTCTTTCTCCTTCCAGTTCTGTTCCTCTGCTCTGGAGCATATTTGCAGAGGGAATGCATTTTCATTTCTTGCGACCAGTTCCAATCCAAATGTCTTTTACTTCTACACAATAAGTGCTGAGCTATTTTCCCCTTACTTTTTAAACTGCACAAATAGATTTTAGTGATAAGAGTGTATATGGAATAAAGAAATGCGAGAACATCATATTCTATATAGAATACTTTTAAGCAAAAAGAAATCTAAAAGCCATTTTGGGGGTGATTTTATCTTCTTATTTCCTTTTTGTAGACAAGACATAGCTTAGATCCTTGATTGGCCTGAAATAAGTTTGATATTAGCTCAAAATTAATGCCAACATTTGAAGCCATCTTTTTACAGTTTTAGGTGTCCCTTAAGCACCAGAGTTCACAAGAGTAAGTCAATAGAGAGTGTTCCTACACTTTAACCCTCAGAGTAGCAGGGCCAAGGCCCTTCCAATGCTGGAGAGACTCTGGACATTAAGCTGTGTGTTGGGGGGTGGAGAGTGGGGGGATGTGGTTGTGTGTGGGTGTGTGTGAATATGTGCACATACACATGA
>NW_021624340.1:0-3345 GCF_004785775.1 Grammomys surdaster
CGTCTCTCGCCCCTTTTTCCCCCTTCCTCCGTCCCCACTCTCTCTCTCTTGCTAGACCCTGACCTGTGGACCAGAGCAGCAGAACCGGCCGGCCTTTACAAAGTAGCAGAACCTGACGGCCGTTACAAAAGAAACGGCAGTTACAAAGTGGCACCCAGATGTGTGGCAGCAAGAACCAGAGACCCAGTGAGGGAAGTTACTGGAAGGAGGATCGACTGAAAATTCAGAGGTGATTGCGGCAGGAAACTGCCATGTGGAGACCAGTAAGTCATAGTAATAATGGGGAAAGAAATAAGTCAGCCTGAACTCAACTCTCTGGTTTTGTTCTGTTTCTTGCTGTTTACGTGTATCAATTGTCTGCTTTTGTTTCGCTGTTTAAATGTTGCCTTTCATGCCCAAAAGAAAAAGAAACACATAATATCCAAAATAAGGCCAAAGGTTGAAGTAATCAATTTGTCAGAGCCAGATTGTGCTGACCTAGAGGAAGAGGCAGCCAAATATTTTGATCCTGAATGGCCTTCTTCCCGAAGGCCCCCTCCCTGTGCTCCTCCACCTCCAGACACTCCTGCTATGGAGATGGTGGTTGAAGATCACAGAAAGGAGTTGCAGGACAAAATTTCTTTTCTTAAACAACAAATTTCTCTCCTTAAACAACAAATAGAGTTAGAGGAAGAGTATCAGGACTTAATTAATCAGATACAAAAACTAAAGACAGGGAAGAGGTCTCGAGAGGGCAAGGAAAATTCCTCAGGTCCTCGAGTTCCTCAACCTGGAGTCCAAAGGCAGCCCCTGTCCTCTGGTTTTAGTTCAGCCACAGATCAGCCAGAGGAGAGAGAGGTTAAGGTTTTCCCTGTATCAGAGACTAGAGACACTCAAGGAGTTGCGTGGAGACATCACACAGGGTTTAATTTTCAAATTATTAAAGAATTAAAAAATTCAGTGTCACAATACGGTGCCACTGCTCCCTTTACTCTTGCAATCTTAGAATCTGTTGCAGAGGAGTGGCTGACTCCTGGTGATTGGAATACTATAGTGAGAGCAGTTCTTAGCGGTGGTGACCATCTTATTTGGAAATCAGAGTATCATGAGAATTGTAAAGAGACAGCTAGGAGAAACATTCAGGCAGGTAATGGTTGGTCCTTTGATGCCTTAGTAGGAGAAGGGCAATTTGCTTCTAGTGATAACCAGATGTAATATGACCCAGGCTTATTCGCTCAAATTCAAAATGCGGCCATGAAGGCTTGGTGCAAACTCCTGGTAAAGGGAGACCCTGGTGCATCTTTGACCTCAGTTAGACAAGGGCCTGATGAACGATTTTCTGATTTTGTTCATCGATTAATGACAACAGCAGGGAGGATTTTTGGTAATGTAGAGGCAGGTATAGATTATGTGAAACAACTTGCATATGAAAATGCCAATTCTGCCTGCCAAGCAGCCATTAGACCCTATAGGAAAAAGACAGACCTTACTGGGTATATCAGACTCTGTTCTGATATAGGGCCCTCCTACCAACAGGGCTTAGCTATGGCAGTCGCCATGCAAGGACAATCAGTAAGAGATTTTTTGGCAAGTAGAGACAAAAAGGCCTGTTTTAAATGTGGCAAGCCTGGACACTTTGCAAAATATTGCAAAGCAGAAAATGAGTTAACCCAGAGACAGCTCAGAAAACAGCCTGGGCTATGCCCACGTTGCAAACGTGGAAGGCATTGGGCTAGTGAATGTAGGTCCAAGACAGATGCACAAGGAAACACCCTTTCCCATAATCAGGGAAACGGAAACAGGGGCCAGCCCCAGGCCCCGGACCAATACAAGCCAAACAGGCTTATGGGGCAGTCAGTATCATACCAACAAACAACAACCCCTTTCAGAACTTAGTCAAGCAACACCAGGAAGTGCAGGACTGGACCTCAGTTCTGCCACCCACACAGTATTAACCCCAGAAATGGGACCTCAGGCCTTACCCACTGGAGTGTTTGGACCACTCTATCCCAATGTGTTTGGCCTGATAGTCGGAAGAAGCAGTGCTACTATACAAGGACTACAAATTTTTCCTGGAGTTATAGACAATGATTATCAAGGTGAGATTAAGGTAATGGCCAAGACAATACAGAATATAGTCACCATTCCTACAGGAAGGAGGATAGCTCAACTGTTGTTACTTCCATTGATTCCTACTAATCACAAATCTTTGGATTCTGAAGAAAAATCTGTTGCAGATAGATTCTGGCATCCTAATACCAAAAAGAATTTTGCAACAGTCCTCTGGAAAGACCCATTAACTGGAACCTGGAATGGGCCAGATCCAGTGCTTATCTGGGGAAGAGGTTCTGTCTCCATATATTCCCAAACGGCAGATGCTGCACGATGGCTGCCAGAGAGACTGATCAAACAAATAGACAATAATAACAAATCCAGGGAGGAGAAACCCCCTGAGAAGCGTATTTTTTCTTTACAGAAAACATGAAGATGCTTCACTGGAGCAGATCAACCAGTATACCTGACTTGGGAAGTTCTCAGTGTGGAAGAAGACATCACCACCTGCACCTCCAGGGTGGCTCTTCTCAATGTGGAAGAAGACATCACCACCCGCGCCTCCAAGGTGGCTCTATTAGACTCTTGGTTTCCTGATTTATGATTTAGTGGTACATTGTTTAAACCCTAGAGAGAACCCATTACCATAGTTACTATAGTTGTGTTTTAGGTTTGAGATTGATTAGGACAGGAATAAAGATTTTCTTACTTGTTTTGTTAAGATCAAAGCTATGATCAGTTCTGTACTTATATAGATTAGATTTAGAAAATAGTGTTACAGAATAGAAAAGTCTTATACTTTTTACTCCTCCAACAGAGGAAGTTATGTGCTACCCTTAAAAAGAGTGTTGCTTTTACACTGACCATTCAGACATTGCTAAGTCTCTTGTCTCTCGGGTTCATGCTGCTCAACAAACTGATGGCTTTTGTACGACAACAGATAGATGTTATTGAAATGAAACCCATACAGGTCCATTATTACAGGCTGGAAGTGGGGGACTAAAACCTCTGTCACCAAGACTGACGAGGATTAACCCTTAACCTACGTGCTAAGCCGGATAGTCAATGACGGGTAAGAGAACACCTCAAGACCCTTGCCCCTAACTAGGAGGCCTCACCATCCTAAGACAGGAGCTCAACCAATGGCTGTTGAGTATCCAGAGACGGGAAAGGGAGGCTGGGGTCCTTTGTTCCAACCTAAGGCAGGCACGGTTTCCGTAAGTTTTCCCAGCCTTCCCTTTTGAAAACAAATTTAAAAAGGGGGACCTGTTGGGAGCCGACTCCTAGCCGAAAGTGGCTATCATCTTTACAGCC
>NW_021624341.1:0-1459 GCF_004785775.1 Grammomys surdaster
CACACACACAGAATCCTTCCATAGAAACACGTTTATTCCCATAAACCAAAATGGTGGTAGAAGACGAAAAAGATGGAGAAAGGCACTGTTTTATACCCTAGAGCGGTGTAATCACCTCTCATTGGCTGCTTACTCGTAGCGCGCCAAACGCCGTGGGATGGGCTTTAACTTTGGCGGGCTTTACCATGGCACATGCGCAGTTTATTTGTTTACTAGGAAGAATTATGGCTGACAGCGCCACCTAGCGATGGCGGACTTTGCCAGCACCTGCCGCGGCTCCCAACATCTGCCCCTTTTTTGTTTTAAAAAACAGAGGGTGGTAGAGGTCCCTGGGAAGGTTACGTAACTCTCATATTTGGGGGTCTCACGGCGGGTCTGAGTCTCTCAGAGGGTGGTGCTCAAATGTTTGAGGCTTTACAGGGTGCCTACACCAGAAGCCCTAGGGTGCAGCGGCTGAGGAATCTGGCTATTTCTTTTTTGATTTGTTAAACAGGCACTGGTCAATGTCCCGTGTCTAGGCTGACTGACATTTTTCTACGCCCAGCATCAATAGGGCTAACACCAAGGAAAAGCAAGCCACCCTGTCTTAGGCTGCGAGGGATATACCCGCGCCCGGGTCATTGCCACTCGCTAATCCCGTCATGGGGTTGGCTTGTCATCAATTCCTCAGTTGTCTTCATGGTGTAAATCTGGCATGTGGCATCAGCCTAATTCCCATCATTGGGACCAATGGCAGCTGTCCTGGAGACAAAAGGATGGAGTTATCTAACTGGCTGTTCTTGGCCTGTCTAGTGTGGTACCGGTTATGACTCAAACCCATGGCCGATCAAGCGAATTCCATCTTGGGGGAATAAGCGTTCAAGAACCAACAGTTTAAGACAGTCTCCCTTACCCTACCAGGTGCAATAGAAACAAGTCCTCTGGGTGCAAGGGCTAAGGGGAACAGAAAGAGATGCAAACACCCATCCCTGTGCAATGGAGTCATCTCCTAGGGGTGCAAGGGCTGTTTGTCTCAAAATTCAGGTACCACAGCTACACAGACAAGGATCAGCCAGGCCAAGACTCCTCACTGACCCAGTGTAATGGGCAAATCTTCTGGGGTGTAACGCTGATGGCCTAACATTTAGCACCACCACTCGTGGGGGAGAGACTGCTATAATTGAGGCAGTGATAACCACACTGTAGGGGAAGCCCCTAGTACTTTGGAAGCACCTGTGCAAAAATAGCCTTGTCAAGATTTTGTTGAGCTCTGAGTTTGCAACCAACCAAGGATGAATACTAATCCACAACTTAGGGTATACCAAACAGGCCTACTCCCACCCACTTAAAAAAGGGAAGAAAAGGAAAAGAAAAGAAGAAAGCTGAAGAATTCCAGGAGGACAGTCCCTCAGTCAGGGACAGATCCACGCGCGTCGAGTTGATGTTCACCACAGCTGTTCTCAATTTTCTGAGTGTCTCA
>NW_021624341.1:1559-2415 GCF_004785775.1 Grammomys surdaster
GGTGATGTAAAGTGTACCCAGTTTTCTCTCACATCTCAATTGGGCTAATTGAAAGAGGACATCTAATCTCTCTCTCACTAAATCAAGGCGTTGATTAAGGATCATTAGCCCGCCTTTTAGTTGGGTACTGGCGGAGGTTTTGAAGGTTAGCAGCCTCTGCCACCGTGGCTGACAATTGGGTGTAGTGCCCACCTGAACAGAAGTTGACATAGCAATCTCAGTGGCAGTGGCGGTAATGGTACTAATTAATATCGTCGTCACTATGGCTGCAGTTATACCAAATCTCTTTTTTGTCTAAATAATGACAAAGTGGAAGGAGTCTCCACGGGGATGGGAACCCATCGAGTGACTCTGGCAACCATAGCGTGAGTGAATCTTTTAGAATTCCAACACTGGGACATCTAGCAGGTTTCATTGGTACAATTCTTAAAGATGGAATTTGATAAAATAAACAAAAATACTAGGAACCTGTATCCCTTGGATCAGTACAAGGGCTATCATCAGAGCCTGGAGGGTCTGCATGGATGTCACCTTCCAGTATCGCGAGTCGCCGCGTCAGCCGCTCTGGTAGCCAAAATGGATTGTCTTCTTCCTGTGGAAAGACAAAGCGCTCCCCTGGCTTTTATTAAAATAGAATCTGGACTTTTTCATTGTCCAGTCAAGATGTCTTTTTATTTGTCCATCTCTTTTGGCCTATCAAGCTGAAAATGAGGTTTTAGCCAATTAATCTCTGTTAACAACTTTTGAGAATCACTTTTCTGGAGCAACAAGTACTCTAAAATCTTAAAGCTCATTGTACTAGAGCAAAGTCTTGTAGAAAAACTCTTTTAGAGAGATCAGCCAATAAAATATACAA
>NW_021624341.1:2515-5468 GCF_004785775.1 Grammomys surdaster
ACAATGAATAATAATATATACTGAGATATTTAAATGCTTTAACCTTTGTATTAAAGCAACAACAAATTTTTTAAGGCCATTAATCATTCTTTGAGGCAAGCTTTTTTAGTGAATGGCTTCATGGGCTCTCAAAAATCACAAGCAATTTCACTTAATGTAAACCTCTCACCTTTACCAGGAGGTAAAGGAACTGTATAGAACAATCTTTTAAATCTATAATAATTTTTTATATGCATTTACTTGAATGGCAGCTGGAGTAGGCAAGTCAGGCTGTAGTGCCCCATTAGTCTTATAAATCTTAAATTTGAACTTTCTCTATGTAGCCCTGGCTGTCCTGGAACTCACTCTGTAGACCAGGCTGGCCTTGAACTCAGAAATCCGCCTGCCTCTGCCTCCCAAGTGCTGGGATTAAAGGCGTGCGCCACCACCGCCCGGCCTCTAGGGTTTTTGGATTAAATGAATAACCAACTCCTTTTAGCTGAGTTAAGTATCAGATAAAGCCAAGTTGAAGGCAATCTCGTCCTCTAATAATTGTTAAATAGCCGTCTGAAATCCAAGCTCCTGTCTCATCTACTCTGTTACAGCCTTAATTTAAATGTAAATGTTTAATCTTGGCCTATATCCTGAGGCCTGGCCCAAGGATTATCTTTCTTGTACCAAGGACAGGTTTGTCAGGTAACCTTGGACACCTGACTGTTGTTTAAGCCTCTGTTCCTGGGACAGTCACTTTAAAAACTATCTAAATTTCCACATTTAAAACACTCCCCATCTCTATGGCTCTGTGAAGTTATGGCCAGACCCTGATTGTATGAGGGTGCAATTTCATTGCAAAGACAAGTATCTAAGTCTGTCTTTGCTTGTATGATTTGAGAGCTGTGTGGGCAGTTCAACCTGATTAATATCACACTGACCTTGTCTTACAAGGACGTTAAGATCTCAGCCTGTATGTCTTAATTTAAATGTAAACGTTCTTAATCTCTAGCAGGCCAGCACTGTATCACAACTTGCTTTAAATATTTTTATTTAACTCTACTTGCTGTCCCCCTTTCCATAACATGGGCGAATCAAAAAAAAAAAATTTTAAACTCAAGATTACAACTGCCAACTGTAGCCAATGGAACACTGGCAGTTTAACTAAATTTTTAAATATCTTTTGTAACATTAGAGTGTAACCATTAATTTTGAGAAGCAAAAGCAAAACCAATTTAAACAATCTACCTTTTTTTAAAATCAACACCAAGTAGACTACTCTTATGCTACAAAGTGTTGTCGCCAATTTTTTACATGTGAGTGCATGAAGCAGCTTTTAATCTCATTGAAGAGACATTGATCTAAAAATCTTACTTTCTATATACCTGGTTTCTGAACGACTCCAACACTGAGCTAGTTCCACGCCACCTTTCGTTATCAAAGTTGTAAATTTTTAATTATACCCAATAATTTAAGCCAATAGTCTATAACCAAGACATGTAGAACATTTTTATACTTTTAAAACCAATCCGAAACAACAATGAAATGGCTACATATCTTATTTTTAGATCAAACAAAATTTCTTGTCTTTCTAGCTGTAATTTCAAGAGAAAAGCACCTTGTCACAGAGGTTTTTCTAGGACAAAATGACTCTTAGCTTCCTTATAAAACCCAAAATGCTGCTGGTCTCTTTTAAAAGCAGCTTATGTCAACCTCAATTCCTGAAAAGACTTTTTTAGCTCCCAAAGGTTGGATCAAGCAGTTTTAACGATCTTTCTTTTTGAACACGTAACAAACACAGAACATTTAGACAATGAAACAAAAAGCAAACACAAACACATGGACATTGGCGCGCCAAGGACAAACAACAAAGAAGGACTCTAAGAACTACAGAGAATTTCAGGACATCTCCCGAATTCTCTGCTTCTAGATGAACTCTGAAATAGCCTTTTCATTCTTTTTTGTTGACACAGCTCAGAGAGAGGGCACCTGTATTTTTTAAAACTCTTTCTCTCTCTCTCATATTTAAAATGTAACTTTTTATCTCGTTCATTGGAGATGTAGCGGGCAGCTAATTTAACACTTCAATACCCTGCTTTCTAATTCTTTTTAACCCTGCTCTTCCCGCCTGAAGCGGCTTTTAGGCTGTAGGCAATGTTTGTTTAGAATTCTCTTGACCTATGTTTTTGCTGTCACCTCCTAAGCAAAATCGGCACTGGGCCACTTCCTCATTCACCTAGACTGTCTCCCCCAAACCACTCTTCTTGTAAACACAGCCTCCAATTAACCGTCACTAACTCCAGCACTCGATCTCGCGGCGGCGGCCGGCTATTCGGCTGGCATCTATCCTCCCCATCCGTCTCTACATCTGAGTCCTCTGAGTCGGAAGTTAGCCCCTCCGACTCAGAGCTATCACGCCCGTAAAAAGCCCGGCTCCTTTACCAGATACAGAGGTTTCTTTCTGAGGCTTCCTGTTCTCCCGTCTCTCCCAAGAGCGTTTTTTCTCTCATCCCCGTGAATTGGTTCTCAGGGAGGCCTGATTTCTTAAATATGTCTTTTTTCCCTTTTCCTTTCTGAATATTTAAGCGCTTCCATTTCTTCTCTGTTTCTGACATGTGGGCCTGTAATTTGTCTGCCACTCCCCGAGCGGCCACGAGAACCAAAAGGAAGAAAAATAACGCTACTAATACCATAGCGAGAGCCTCTAAGGTTCCTGCCAACTGGGGAGGGAAGTGAATTAAATCAAATCAAGACCTGTCTCTCAGAGAACATCCTCTCGTTCTACGGTTCTGGATTCACTCCACGCGTGGATGGCGAGCGGCGGAGGGTCTTCTGAAAACGTGCCAGCGATGGTAAATTCTCCCGGGTTTTTCGGCACCAAATGTGAGGGACGCACGTGTAGTCGTCTCGCCGGCGAGAACATACACACACACACGCACACACACAGAATCCTTCCATAGAAACACGTTTATTCCCATAAACC
>NW_021624342.1:0-23892 GCF_004785775.1 Grammomys surdaster
TACTCCCTGTTTGGGGCAGGTGTTGCTATCTCCTTAACTAAGATACTGCTCCTGGGAGCCCCCTTCCTCTGAGTTTTGTGAAATTGGGTACAGAGCTGCTGCCCGGGATCTGCTCAGTGCTCGGGCCCAGATCAAAAGGAACCAATGTATCTTGCAGGCAAGTCTCAGTCATAGGTTACAGGGTTTATGGCTTGGTGATACTCAGGATTACCTTCCTTTTTCAGTAGCGTGTAGAGTATGTTCCAGCACCATGAACACTAGTCAGTAGGAATGAAACTTCTATTTGGGCACCCGTTCAACTTCTTCATGTTGATTGACCAAGGAAGTGTTGTCTTCAACCAAAAAAAAAACAAAAAAAACAAACAAACAAAAAAAAAACGCCTTTCCATCAGGTTGTGGAAAGCAACCAATAACCTTGGCAATAGCCTGTGATGCTTGGTGGATGGTGTCCATGGGACCCCTTTGGTCAACGACTCAATGAATCCTAGTATTGGAAGTTTTACTTCGTGGCATAAGGTGTCTAGTTTATGTGTTGTCTCCACCATTTTATGGTGACTCCATTTAGATTCCTTTTATAATTGCATATTTTTTAGGAAGCTGCAGAGATTCAGGAAAGGAAAATTTAAAGAGTTCTCAATTTTACTACTACAGAGAGTTTTATTTCTTTGAAAATTTCATACCTGTATACATTACATTTTGATCATATCTACCTCCACTTCCTCCAGCTACTCTTGCCTCTACCACTATCTTTTTTCTTTTAAAAAAAAAGATTATAACCCTCTACATCCAAAATTAGTGCTACCCAACGTGCATAGATGTGAAACCATTCAATGAAACATGGTCAGCATATAACGGGCCACATCCTTGAAGAAAAAAAATCTCTTCCAAAAGTTAGCAAATAAATCCTCAGCTAGAAGTGTGCACCTCTCTACTGCATCCTGAAATGTTGATTGATTTGATCATCATGAGTGTAACAGTCTTGTTGTATCCAGAAAACACGGTTTCACAGTGGTCTTCCCTTCCCCCAACTACTGGTTCTTAAAAATCTTTCTACAGGTCCCTTCTTCCACAATTGACCCTGAGCCTTACTTATAGTGCAATATAGATGTCTCATTTAGGGCTAAGCACTCCACAGGCAAATTCTATGTACTTAGACAAGTTACATGTTAACCACTATCACTGTAAAAGAAGCTACTCTGATGAAGATTGAAAGTTGATCTAATAAATGGGAATAAAGGTAGGTAGTTAGAATGCAATTTGATATTATGTCAATTTATAAAAATTATAGTGGCAGGTTTTCCCCTAGTGTCTGTGATCTCCCTAGCCATAGATTTTAGACAAGATTTGCACTACCAGATGTGAATTCCTGGCTGTGGAATAGACCTTAAAACCAATAAAAAAGCATTTGGTTACTCCCATATTATTCACAGAACTATGACATTCTATTTTGCCAAGCTGATTAACAGAGTAAACTCAGAATCCACAATAAGACTGTTGATGACCTTTTTCCTCTTTAACAGCCTGCATATCACCTGACTTAGGGTTACAGTTGTTGTGATGACGTATTATGACCAAAGCAATGTGGGAAGGAAAGGGTTTATTTGGCTACACCTCCATATTGTAGTCCATGATTCAAGGAAGTCAGGACAAGAACTCAAGCAGGACAGGAACATGGAATCAGGAGCTGATGTAGAGGTCATGGGGGGTGGGGGTTGCTACTGCTTACTGGCTTCCTCCCCATGACTTCTTCAGCCTGCCTACTTGCACTCTCCCCCCCTTTTATAAATTAGTTATTTTATTTTTTTTACATTTCGAATGTTGTTTCCCTTCGTGGTTTCCCCTCCACAAAGCCTCCATCCCATCCCTTCCCCTTTGCCTCTAAGAGGGTGCTTCCCCACCCATCCACTCCTGCCTCGCTCCTCTAGCATCTCCCTATACTGGGGCATTGAGCCTTTACAGGACCGAGGGCCTCCCCTCCCATTGATGCCAGATAAGGCAATCGTCTGATACATGTGCAGCTGGAGCCATGGCCCCATCCATGTATACTCTAGTTGGTGATTTAGTCCCTGGAAGCTCGGGGGGGGGGGGATCTAGTTAGTTATATTGTTGTTTTTCCTATGGGGTTGCAATCCCCTTCAGCTCCTTTAGTCCTTTCTCTAACTCTTGAGTCCCTGGGCTCAGTCCAATGGTTGGCTGTATCTGCATCTGTCTTAGTCAGGTGCTTGCAGAGCCTTTCAGGGGACAGCTATACCAGGCTCCTGTTAGCAAGCACTTCTTGGCATCAGCAATAGTGTCAAGGTTTGGTATCTACACGTGAGATGGATCCCAAGGTGAGGCGGCCTCTGGATGGCCTTTCCTTCAGTCTCTGGTCCATTTTTTGTCCTCGTGTTTCCTTCAGGCAAGAATAGTTCTAGGTTAAAATTTTTGAGATGGGTTGGTCGCCCCATCCTTCATCTGGGGCCCATGCCTATCTACTGGAGGTGGTCTCTTCAGGTTCTGTCTCCCCTCTGTTGGGTATTTCTGCTAATGTCATCTCTGTTGAGGCTTGGGAATCTCTTGCTTCCCTGGTGTCTGGTACGTTTTAGTCGTTCTCCCCATTCCCCACCCCCCACTGCTACATATTTCTATTCATTCTCCTGACCCTCTGGACTTCTCTCTTGTCTCTTCCCATATCTGATCCTGGCCCCCTTTTTTCCCTCCCAGCCTGCTTTCTTATAGAGCCCAGGACTACCAGCCCAGGGATGGTATCACCCACAATGGGCTGGTCCTTCCCTAATCAATCACTAATTAAGAAAATATCATATAGTTGATCTTATGGAGGAATCTTCTCAATTGAACTTCCCTCCTCTCAGATGACTCTAGCCCATGTCAAGATGACATAAAAATACAACACCACCCAGTACTCTGAAATCTAGCTAACAGGGAGTGAGCTTCCAGGTAGATACCAACTTGTTTTCTCTAGGCCTTGTAACCAAAGTGTGTGATGTCTTCAGCAACATGATCTTATCATAAAAGGGGACAGCAGTGTCAATACCTTGGATTGGATTGGTATGGGAAAGTCTCTAGGATGACCACCTAATAACCACCCAAAGAAAGGTATCCAACATCTGGCACTGAGAGAAGCATAACACCTCCATTTAAACTTCTCTTTCCATCTCCCTACCATCTTGTGTCTGTCTGCTTCTCCCTCAGGGTACTCAGGCCTGTTGTACACCAAGCTGAACTGGAGGGAGGGAACTTAGACAGGCGAGGGTGAGTCCAGTGCAGGACCTTGGTTGGCAATGAGTGTGTGCACAATTCTGAGATTCCCCAGGGTTTGAGCCTCCTCAACTTTACCAGTACTTCTGTTTGGTGGCATGGTCCACTTGCCCCACAGTTGACTAGCAAGTCCCACTTCTAGGGCTTCTAAAATATCTCTCCTCAGAAGTTTGGTGACAATGTTGGTTATTAGAGTGTGTATTAGATTGGTAGCTTCGTCAGGGTCTTCTCAACTATAGGCTTGCTTAGTGATAAAAAGCATGGGAGCGGCCCCCTGTGCTTAAATCTGGGTCTGGGAATTAGCTGCTTGTCTTGTGGGATCTCTTGTCTCAAAATTGTCTTCTTGTCTTCCCCAGTATCAATAAGGCATTTGAATGGCTTGTCATCTATTTTTATGATGACTTTTGGGTGGGAGTTTTCTTAGATGCTGGACATTCATAAAGCCTCTATGGGAACAGTTTTCCCTTTTATTGACAGGGCTGAGGGCTGGCCTGTTTTAAATTTAAAGGTTCTAGTTGTTTTCCACCTTTATCATATCAGTAGAGACAACCTTTTTTCCAGTGGAAGTCTTTGTGACATCAGGGGCAGACTGTCTTATGGACATTGGGGTCCCTCATGGGGAAGGTCGTTTTTGGACATTCACTTTTCCAATGCCATTTTCTGCTACATTTAAAGCAGATTCCTTCTGTTATTATTGACACTGCCAAAGCCTGAGCTACAAAAGCCACCTGATATGATCTTGTTCCTGTCTTGGGTAGCCACAAACCATGTATCATAGTGTTAATTTTTGAGCCCTTGGCCAGCAAGCCTAAACTCAGAAGTCATACCCTTTCAAATGTTGTTTTTAAAAAGGATGTCTCTGGCTACACTGTCAGGAATTTTTATCTCTAAGCTCATTTTAGTTCTAAGAATAAAGTCAGAGAGAGTGGTGTTTAGTGGAGGAAAAGCATGGAGAAGGCAGGATCTTGTGGGCCAGAGTGTGGGGTGATTCTGTCCCAGGCTTGGAGCAAGCAGAGGCACACTTAATCTTAATACCTCACTGGCCTGCTTGTTGGGCTCCCGTGGAAAATGTTCCCTGGCCAAAAAGTTCATTAAAACTTCATGGGATATCATCTAGGCTCTGATCCATCTGACTTGATAGAGGCATTTGTTCCAGAAGAGAGCCTTCCATTTTAAGATGATTAGGCCATTGCAGTCCACCCCCCCCACCATAATAGATTAGATTTTTATATGACTTTTTCAAGCACCCTTAGTGTTAGCTATTCCTCCCTACCCTCTCTTCTACCCTACAGTTCTGTCCCCCCATTTGAACCCAATCCTCCAATATCATTGTTTTGATTTGCATTTCCCTGATAACTAAGGATGTTGAACATTTTTTTAGGTGCTTCTCAGACATTCAAACTTCCTCAGTTGAGAATTCTCTATTTAGCTCTGTATTCCACTTTGTAATAGGGTTATTTGTTTCTCTGAAGTCTAACTTCTTGAGTTCTTTGAATACATTGGCTATTAGCCCATCAGATATAAGATTGGTAAAGACCTTTTCCCATTCTGTTGGTTGCCATTTTGTCCTATTGACAGTGTCCTTTGCCTTACAGAAGCTTTGCAATTTTATGAGGTCCCATTTGTCGATTCTTGATCTTTAGAGCATAAGCCATTGGTGTCCTGTTCAGGAAATTTCCCCCTGTGCCCATGTGTTCGAGGCTTTTTCCCACCTTCTCTTCTATTAGTTTCAGTGTATCTGGTTTTATTTGGAGGTCCTTTATCCACTTAGACTTGAGCATTGTACAGGGTGGTAAGAATGGATCAATTTTCATTCTTCTACATGTTGATCAACAGTTGAACCAGCACCATTTGTTGAAAATGCTGTCCTTTTTCCACTGGACAGTTTTAGCTTCTTTGTCAAAGATCAAATGACCATAGGTGTATGGGTTCATTTCTGGGTCTTCAGTTCTATTCTGCTGATCTACCTGCCTGTCATTGTACCAATACCATGCAGTGTTTATCTCTATTGCTCTGTAGGTCAGCTTGAGGTCAGGGATGGGATTCCGCCAGATGTTTTTTTATTGTTGAGAATATTTTTCAATATCCTGGGTTTTTGTTATTTCAAATGACTTTCAGAATTGCTCCTTCTAACTGTATGAAGAATTGAGTTGGAATTTTGATGGGAATTGAGTTGAATCTGTATATTCCCTTCTGCAAGATGGCCACTTTAACTATATTATATCCTGCCAGTCCATGAGCATAGGAGATCATTCCATCTTCTGAGATCTTCAATTTCTTTCTTCAGAGATTTGAAGTTCTTGTCATACAGATCTTTCACTTACTTGGTTAGAGTCACACCAAGATATTTTATATTATTTGTGACTATTTTGACATTTCCCTAATTTCTCTCTCAAGCCCATTTATCGTTTGACTATAGGAATGCTACTGATTTGTTTGAGTTGATTTTATAACCAGCCACATTGCTGAATGTGTTTATCAGCTGTAGGAGCTCTCTGGTGGAAGTTTTGGGGTCACTTAAGTATACTATCATATCATCTGCAAATAGTGATATTTTGACTTCCTTTCCTATTTGTATCCCTTTGACCTCCTTTTGTGTAATTGCTCTGGCTGGGACTTTGAGTACTATATTGAATAGGTAGGGAGAGAGTGGGCAACCTTCTCTAGTCTCTGATTTTAGTGGGATTGCTTCAAGTTTCTCTCCATTTAGTTTGATGTTGGCTACTGGCTTGCTGTATATTGCTTTTACTATGTCTAGGTAGGGGCCTTGAATTCCTGATCTTTCCAAGACTTTTATGATGAAGGGGTGTTGAATTTTGTCAAATGCTTTCTCTGCATCTAGTGAGATGATCATGTATTTTTTTCTTTGAATTTCTTTATATAGTGGATTACATTGATGGATTTCCGTATACTGAATCATCCCCACATCCTGGGATAAAACCTACTTGATTATGACGGATAATTGTTTTGATGTACTCTTAAATTTGGTTTGCAAGAATTTTATTGAGTATTTTTGCATGTATATTCATAAGGGATATTGGTCTGAAGTTCTCTTTCTTGTTAGGTCTTTGTGTGGTTTAAGTTGAGGCTTCATAGAACAAACTGGTTAGTGTTCCTTCTGTTTCTGTTTTGTAGACTAGTTTGAAGAGAATTGATATTAGATCTTCTTTGAAGGTCTGATAGAATTCTGCACTATACCCATCTGGTTCTGGGCTTTTTTTTTTTCTTTTTTCTTTTTTTTTTTTTTGGTGGGGAGACTTTTAATGACTGCTGCTATTTCTTTAGGGGTTATGATATTATTTAGATAGTTTTTCTGATCCTGATTTAACTTTGGTAACTGGTATCTGTCTAGAAAATTGTCCATTTCATCCAGACTTTCCAGTTTTGTTGAATATAGGCGTTTGTAGTACGATCTGATGATTTTTTTAACTTCCTCAGTTTCTATTGTTATGTCTCCATTTTCGGTTCTGTTCTGATTTTATTAATTTGGATACTGTCTCTGTGCCATCTGGTCAATCTAGCTAAGGATTTATGTATTTTGTTGATTTTCTTAAAGAACCAGTTCCTGGTTTTGTTGATACTTTGTATAGTTCTTTTTGTTTCTACTTGGTTGATTTGAGTTTGATTATTTATTACTTCCCTGAGCTTGATTATTTCCTGCTGTTTACTCCTCTTGGGAGTAGTTGTTTCTTTTTGTTTTAGAACTTTCAGGTGTGTGGTCAAATGGCTAGTATATGCTCTCTCCAGTTTCTTTTTGTAGGCACTTAGAGCTATGAGTTTTCCTCTTAGCACTGCTTTGTGTCCCATAAGTTTTGATATGATGTGCCTTCATTTTTATTAAATTCTAAAAATTCTATAATTTCTTTCTTTATTTCTTCCTTTACCAAGTTATCATTGAGTAGATTGTTGTTCAGTTTCCATGTGTATGTGGGCTTTCCATTTTTTTTTTTTTGTTGTTCATGAAAACCAGCCTTAGTCTGTGGTGATCTTATAGGATGCATGGGATCATTTCAGTCTTCTTGTATCTGTTGAGGCCTGTTTTGTTACAAATTATATGGTCTGTTTCTGAGAAGGTGTCATGAGGTGCTGAGCATAAGGTGTATTCTTTTGTTTTAGGATAAAATGTTCTATAGATATCTGTTAAATGCGTTTGGTTCATAACTTCTCTTAGTTTCACTCTGTCTCTCTTTAGTTTCTGTTTCCATGATCTGTCCATTGCTCAGAGTGGGATGTTGAAGTCTTCACTATTATTGTTTGATGTGCAATGTGTGCTTTGAGCTTTAGTAAAGTTTCTTTTATGAATATGGGTGCCTTTCCATTTGGAACATAGATATTCAGAATTGAGAGTTCATCTTGGTAGATATTTTTTTCATGAGTATGAAGTGTCCTCCTTATCCCTTATCTTTTTTGATTACTTTTAGTTTAAAGTTGATTTCATTTGATGTTAGAATGGCTACTCCAGCTTGTTTCTTGGGACCATTTGCTTGGAAAATTGTTTTCCAACCTTTTACTCTGTGGTAGTGTCTGTCTTTGTCATTGAGGTGCATGTCCTGTATGCAGCAAAATGTGGGGTCCTGATTACAAATCCAGTACATTATTCTATGTTTTTTTATTGGGGAATTGATTCCATTGATGTTAAGAGATATAAAGGAAAAGTGATTGTTGCTTCCTGTTATTTTTATTGTTAGGGGTGGAATTATGTTTCTGTGGCTGGCTTTCTTCTTTTGGGTTTGTTGGAAGAAGATTCCTTTCTTGCCTTTTCTAGGGTGTAGTTTCCCTCCTTGTGTTGCAATTTTCCATGTATTATCTTTTGTAGTGCTGGATTTGTGGAATGATATTGGGTAAATTTGGTTTTGTCATGGAATGTCTTAGTTTCTCCTTCTATGTTAATTGAGAGTTTTGCTGGGTATAATAGCCTGGACTGACATTTGTGTTCTCTTAGGGTCTGTATGATATCACTCCAGGATCTTCTTGCTTTTATAGACTCTAGTGAGAATTCTGGTGTAATTCTCATAGGTCTGCCTTTATATGTTACTTGACCTTTTCCCCTTACTGCTTTTAGTATTTTTTCTTTGTTTTGTGCATTTGATGTTTTGATTATTGTGTGATAGGAGGAATTTCTTTTCTTGTCTAGTCTATTTGGAGTTCTGTAGGATTCTTGTATGTTCATGGGCACCTCTTTCTTTAGGTTAGAGAAGTTTTCCTCTATAATTTTGTCGAAGATATTTACTGGTCCTTTAAGTTTGGAATCTTCACTCTCATCTATACCTATTATCCTTAAGTTTGGTCTTCTCATTGTGTCCCGGATTTCCTGGATGTTTGGGGTTAGGAGCTTTTTGCATTTTTCATTTTCTTTGACAGTTGTGTCAATGTTTTCCATGGTATCTTCTGCACATGAGATTATCTCTTCTATCTCTTGTATTCTGTTGGTGATGCTTGCATCTGTGACTCCTGATTTTTTTTCCTAGGTTTTCTATATCCAGGGTAGTCTACCTTTGAGATTTCTTTATTGTTTCTACTTCCATTTTTAGATCCTCGATGATTTTGTTTAATTCCTTCACCTGTTTGTTTGAGTTTTCTTGTAATTCTGTAAGGGATTTTTGTGTTTCCTATTTAAGGGCTTCTACCTGTTTACCTGTGTTCTCCTGTATTTGTTTAAGGGAGTTATTTATTTCCTTCTTAACGTCCTCTATCATCATCATGAGATGTGATTTTAAATCTGAATCTTGCTGTTCCAGTGTGATGGGTTATCCAGGACTTGCTATGGTGGGAAAACTAAGTTCTGATGATGTCAAGTAACCATGGTTTCTGTTGCTAATGTTTTTACAATTTGCTTTTGCCATCTGGTTGTCTCTAATGCTACCTGCCTTCACTGTCTCTGACTGGAGCCTGTCTCTCCTGTTATCTTGGTTGTGTCATAACTCCTCAAAGTCCAGGTCTCTCTGTGATCCTGTTATCCTGAGATCCTGAGATCCTGGATTTATGAGCTCCTGGGAAACAGGCTGTCTCTAGAATCCTGAAATCCTATGATCCTGGGCATGTTAGAGCTCCTGGAAGTCCAGCTTCCTCTGGGTGTTGTGGGATTGGTTGCAGAGCTATTGTCCAAGGTCTGCTTGAGGCACCAGCTCAGACCAGAAGATACCCTTACCAATGGGTCAGGATATGGTGTCTTCACGGGAGCAGATCAGCTAGGAGTCTGCCCCTACAGAAAGGATCAGGTGGAGTTTTAAGCTGCTTCTTTAAGAATCTATCTTCTCACTGGGCTATGGTGTCGCACGCCTTTGATCCCAGAACTTGGGAGGCAGAGGCAGGTGGATTTCTGAGTTCGAGGACAGCCTGGACTACAGAGTGAGTTCCAGGACAGCCAGGGCAACACAGAGAAACCCTGTCTCGAAAAACCAAAAAAAAAAAAAAAGAATCTGTCTTCTCTCCCACTTCCCTAACTCTTGCCTACCTATCATGAAGCTCAGATGGACATTTTGTATCTTTCCACAAGGTCAGAGTTTATTGAATAAATAAATTCAGAAATTATATTAGTTTTATTGGCTATGGTTTGGCAAATTAGGTCAATTAACCATGATAATTAGTTATTGGCCAAAATATTGGGTTCTTTTATTTCAATCTTAACTGCTAATATTAGTTGTCAGATCATGCATTAATACTTCACACAATAATAAACAAATATTAAGGTTAGAGTATGACTAAAAAGTGTTAAAGAAGCTGCAGAGTTCAGAGATACCATCTTGAAGTTATAGGAAGAGATCTGATACAAACTTCAAGGAATACTCTTTAGGGGACCTGATAAAAATTCTTGGGAAGCACAGCACAGAGCTGTTTTTAGTTGCAGAGATGTCAGGTGCAATTCCGGGTGACAAAACATTTCATCTGTCAGTTTGAAGTGGGCCAAGGTCACAGGCAAGGGAAATTGCACTACAGCTTGAGCTCTGGAACATAGGCGGAGTCTTTTGATGTGGCAAATATCCTGGACAAGGCTCATGACAAGTGACTTTGTGACTGGTTAGTGTACCTACCACACTTTGGTCTTGAGATGCTCCTTTTACAGTCCCAAATGAGGGGGTTCTATGTGATGAAATTGATAAGTTCATATGTCTGGTGTACATGGGTACATCATTTACTGGTATAAACAATCATTTTGTACTTCCTAATATGTTGTCAGGTAGTGTTTGTCACTTGTGTAAACAAGATATAGAGTCATTCTCTCTTGGTTTTACACTCAAAATGGAGTAACTCAGGCTGAAAGTGTTGCTTAAGACTATGCAAACTAGCTTCTTATCCTCTCTACAATAATAACTCAATATCACTGCACTCAGTATCAATCCTCTAACACATGAAACCTTAAGAAAAACTTCATCCAAACCATAGTTACATGTTACTAGGGGTGCCAATGAAAGTTAACCTACTAAGGTACTTGGGTGAATAGGTATAGTGTTAAGGCACATGAGTGGGATTGGATCTGAGTCCACAAGAGGTGGTCAGTCTGCTTCTGAGCCAATACTACAGGCAGCAGGCCTCTATCAAACAGTTGTACTTGGTTTGGTGCTTCCATTGTGTTTCTTAACCTCCCAAGTATATCTCAAGATGCCCATAGATGGATGGCTTCCAAATCATTGTTCTTATGAAATGAAAGCTAAGTATCTCTTATTTCTATACTGTGGTTACACGATGCTATTGGCTTCCTCAACTTTTATGAGGGACCCAAGGTAGAAAACCATATCATTTGACCCAGATCATATCAAACTACCTTGTTCCATTCTTCTTCTTGGTGCCTTAAAAAAATCTTTATGTATCCTATGCTAACATCTATTTACTCACCATATTTTCTTTTTTCTTTTTTTATTGGACATTTTATTTACATTTCAGATGTTATCCCCTTACCCCATTCCCCCCCGCCCAGGAACGCCCTATCCCATCCCCTCTCCTCTTGTTTCCATGAGGATATTCCCCTACCTACCCCCCCCCCGACTCCCACTTCCCCACACTCGGCGTCCAGCCTTCATGGGACCAAGGACCTCCTCTCCCACCTATTCCCAACAAGGCCATCCTCCCCTGTGTATACAGCTAGAGCTATGGGTCCCTCCCTGTGTGCTCCCAGGCTGGTACTCACCATATTTTCATTTGAATTTATTGATAATGTTTTCTAAAATGCCAGAGGCAAAATAAAAGGAAAATGTAAAAAAAAAAAAACAGCTTTTTTATGCTTTGTATTTACTTTCCACATATTTTTGATAATCCCTTCTAATAGGTTTTCTTTGGCAATGTGGATTCATCTGGGATTAAGCACAATAGTTTTAATCCTCCAATTATTGCTCGATACATCCGTTTGCACCCCACTCATTCTAGCATCCGTAGTACTCTTCGCATGGAGTTGATGGGCTGTGATTTAAACAGTAAGTGCCAAGTCATTCCACATTATTTTCTTTACTAACCATAAGTAGAATAACTAGCTTAAACTGTGAGGAAGGATTTCTATCGAGGAATACAGAACTGTCAGTGATAAAACCATCACAGTTCTGAAACAAACAGAACAACAAAAACAGGACTTTGTTACTGTAGTTTTCCAGAAGCAGTCATCTTCTATACTTCTATCAACAAGGAAAATTAAAATCAAGCAGAACTAAGGAGAACTGACCAGAAAAATTGAACATTTTAGCAATAGGAGAAATTGTGTAAAAATTGATGCCTGAAAATTATCATGATGACAATATCTCCAGAAGATTGAAGGCAGCACAGTGAAACCTAGGGTGCAGGCTACCCATATGACAACATTTTGCTCTCATTTCTTTGAGGTTGCAGCCTACCATTGGGAATGGAGAGTAAAGTAATATCAGATACACAAATTACTGCCTCATCCTACTTCACCAATATGTTTGCCACTTGGTCTCCTTCACAAGCTCGACTTCACCTCCAGGGAAGGACTAATGCCTGGCGACCTCAGGTAAGTGCAACATATTTACCACTTAACTAATAAAAATAGAAAATAGAGGCTAGAAAATTAGGAGAAGCCCTTTTTTCATAGGTATATCTGTTCACTGTTTCTAAGAAAAATGTTTAGAGAGGTCAATAATGCTCCACAGGCATTCAGTTGATGTACCATGTGATTTTGTACAGCATTCAATGGAAGAAGAAATGATCCTTAATGAACTACCTAGAAGACTCTCTATATCTAGCACTAGGGTAATATCTGTGAAATCATCATAGTAGCTAAAGTCCAATTCAAAGCTGGTGAGATGGTTCAGCAGATAAAGATGCTTGACACCAAACCAGATAAGATGGCATAAGTGCAATTCTTGGGATCCACATAGAGGAAGGAAAGAGCCAACTCCTTCAAGTTGTCCTCAGACCTCCACAAAGGTTCCGTGCCCATGGACATGTATGTATATGCACGCACACACACACACACATACACTTGGACAAATAAGTAAATATAATAAAAAAATTTAAGTTCAGTTTTAAAAGTGTTATTATTTTGAATGAAGTAGTTTGGCTACTACATTGTCAAACTTTATGTTCTAGTAGTTATGGTTCCTAAAATTCATTCAGCACTTACTAGGATTCTAGTAAGTGAGTGACCTGAAGAGATTTTAAAAAGAATTATGAAAATTTGGCCCTTGGGATTCTTAGTCAAATAAAGGAGGCAGACAAACCATTATGTACAGTGATAAGTGTGGTTATAAAGACAATTCTGGATTTCTCAGAGCAAATAAAAACAAAAGAGATTTTATTCAAATATGTTCCTCAGGTGAATGATCCAAAAGAATGGTTGCAAGTGGACTTACAAAAGACAATGAAAGTCACTGGAATAATAACCCAGGGAGTGAAATCTCTTTTTACCAGCATGTTTGTGAAAGAGTTCCTTATCTCCAGCAGTCAAGATGGCCATCACTGGTCTCAAATTTTACACAATGGCAAGGTAAAGGTATGTTCTCATAAAAAAGGCACAGTGTTCATGGTGACTCAAGTCTGTAATCCTTTCACACAGTTATAGATCAACTTGAGTTTAAAGAGTGAGACAGACTCTGCCTTAAAAAAATGAATAAACACCTGTCTTAGATCTTGACATTTAGATAGAACCAGATTGATTTGTGACCACCCTCTTAGGACACAATTTACTAAGTACCTATATTAACAGTACACTGTGAATGACATTATGAGAGATATGAGAGAACACAGTGACCCCCAAACAGGGGAGAAAAATTTCAAGGGATAAAAAAGTACAGCCAAGAATTGCTTCTCATACAGAAAGTCATACAGGATTATTGCCAGAAAAGTAAATACAGAGAGTTGTGGTTTAGGTCTTTTCTTTTTCTCTTTCTCTCTTTGTTTCTTTCTTTCTTTTTGGACAGTTGTTTAATGATGCTCTTACTCTCACTAGCAACAAGGTTAGACTTCCAAACCTTATTAACTTTAACTCTAGTGGTCCATCTTAACCTGTATTTTCTTTTCTTTTTTTCTTTTTTCTTTTCTTTTCTATTCTTTTTTTTTTTTTTTTTTTGGCTTTTCAAGACAGGGTTTCTCTGTGTAGCCCGGGCTGTCCTGGAACTCACTCTGTAGACCAGGCTGGTCTCGAACTCAGAAATCCACCTGCCTCTGCCTCCCAAGTGCTGGGATTAAAGGCGTGCACCACCACTGCCTGGCATAACCTGGATTTTCTAGCTAATTCAACAAAGTATACCAACAGTATGAACATAACACAAGTCTTAGTATGCCATAAATAATAGGAGTAGCAATAGTTTACATAATCTGTGGTATTTTGTAGTATTTTTTAAACCAGGAATTAACCTTGGTGGGTTATGTCAGCTTTCCATTACTATAAAAACCATCTGAGATAAACAACTTATAATGATGGGCTGATGATTTAGTTAGAACATATGACAACAACAGCATAAATACCATAATGAAGGGAAATAGAATAAAGAATTCTAAAATTGTAGTATTATCTTGGAGGTAAAGTACAGTATTAAACTTTGATAGTTTAATGCATGTTGTATTTTCCAGAATAACTGGTCAATAACAAGATAGGTTATAAGACTCCCAAATGCCAAAAGAAAAAAATATAAAAAGATAAACTCAACAAATATAAATAAAAGAAAGCAGATGAGGACAATGAAGATCAAAATAAGCAGGAAAAAAAATATCTTAACTAGATGTCAGATTTGCCAGACATGGTGGTACACTCCTTTAATCCTAGTATTGGGAGACATCGATGCTGGAGTCTAGTTCCAGCAGGTCAGGCACTGAAGATGTGTGGGGTCAGTGGCTAATTACACAGCAGACTTTTTCTCTTAGGGAGCAAAACCTAATTCTCTGGAGCCAGCAAAAAAGAAGAATCACACACACACACACACACACACACACACAGACACACACACACACACACACAGAGAGAGAGAGAGAGAGAGAGAGAGAGATCTTATTGTTGAAACATGCTTAAGTTCTCTCTATTTTTTCCTTACAGCTTATATCCCCCAACAAAATCTTTCAAGCAATATAAAAATTACAGTGTGGTTATATTCTGTTTTTTTCTAGTGAATGATTACAATGAATACACGTAAAAAAAACCAGCATGTTCTCCAAAAGCCTTACATAATTAAACATTTTACATACTACAGGTAGAAAAACAATTTATCCCCAAGGATCCACATACATTCATATTAAAGCAACATGTTATAGATTAACAAAGTGTAAGCAAGCAAGTTATTCTTCTCTTCCAGTTCTTTTACTGGCTGTCTGCATTTTGAAGTTACAAAGAAAGGATCAATCATTTTATTATTTATCTTAAAAAGCATTCTTATAAAAAAAACCTTAAAAGAATCACAAATCTAAACTTTTATATATATAAAAAAATAGCCATTTCTACTTTAAATCTTCAGGGTTCACATCTACCCACTGTAGAGAGAATCTCTTATAAGCATCACCTGTCAATAAAAAAGCCTATGGTCAATGAGCTGAGGCAGGAAATAGGAGATAGGACACTGGCAGGAAGATAAAGGATTGGGAAAATAAAGAGAAGTACAAAGATTCACCCAAGAACATAGAGGAGGTCAGAAGGATGGGAGCTGAGCAGAGGTAACCAGCCACATAGATGAACTCAGGATAGAATAAAAGGAGAGATTTGAGCTGGAATGCTGAGGAGACAGGCATAAACCAGCCAAGTAGCTGAACTAAGGTTTGAATAAAAGAGTGATTTGTCCAAGAACACTGAGGAGATAGACATAAATCAACAGGTAGCTGAACTCAGGATAAAATAAAAAGGATTAGCCCTGGACTTGAACACATGAAGCTGAGGACAGGTAACTAACCATGTGGTAGATATAGAATAGTTTGAATGGATTAAATAAGTTACAAGTTACTCAGGGAGTGAGCCAAAGCTGTGGCCAAGGCATTCATTAATAATTAGTCTCTGAGTAATTGTCATTCAGGGATCAGGGTCTGGGAAGGAAAAAACAGATTTATATTTCACAACACACCAACAGTTTTTTTTTCTTTTTTCATTTTTTAAAAAATCAAATCATAATATTTTACTTATTCACATAGAGGTTATACATACAAAAAGGCAGGACATGGGGAAGGGGATGACACTGGAGCGTGGGTGTTCAGGGAGAATACAGATATCTTTCAGAACAAGGTATTAGCTGGATGAAGGTTCAGGGGACAGGTCACTATGACTCTGCCTATGATTCACTTGTCCTTATCTAACTTGGTATTATCTGCCAAGGCTACCTACCTATTTATGAGGTCTATGACTACTCAGGCTGGTAAATTTCCACAAAAGCTGCCTGTTTACATTAGCTTACAGCCATCTGTTTCAATGTTTTTCCACTGAAACCCAAGACTTGGTGTTAGTATACATGTATGACAGGCCTATTGCTGATTTTAGGCCTATGGCTGATTTTAGGCCTTCAGTGTGTAATCCGGGCTGCCCCTGACATCTCCTCCCTTCTCTAAGTATAGAAGGGCTGTGGCAATTCTAAACTTGCAAAGGCGGGGATAGAGGCCTGACCTCCAGTATTTGAAGGGGACCTTGTAATGGCTCTGGTCTCCCTGTCGTTGTCCAGTGAGGCATGAGGGCCATACCCATCACAATGTCTTTTTCCTGGAGAGGGGATACTTTTGACATCAACCCCTATGCAGTCAGGCTTGTCCCTAAGGGAACCCAGAGAGATATTTTTAACTTTTATTTATATTCCCTTACAGTGCTTAGCCTCGAAACCTAAGCAAGAATTCAGATCACCAGTCAGAGGGGGTTCTGGGTGGCCCCTCTCTGCTTGGTCTAGGGGTGGGAAGTCCTCTCTTTTAGGTTGGGTGGAGATGGGTTTTGGGAACACCCTAGATAGAGTAACAACCTCATCTTGAGTCTCATGGTCCTCCATAGCTAACTTATGATAATGTATCTGAATAGGATTTGCTACCAAATTATTTATCTGTTGTTTCACAAAGTTAGTCAGCCTATTTAAGGCCCAGGGACCAAAAGAAATAAGCAAAAATAACCCAATTAATGGTCCCAAGATGGGAGGAAGTAGGGCTGACAACCATGGAGAGGCTGAAAACCAATTCTTTTACCAGCACTCTTCTCTCTCTGTCTATTCTCAGGGCCTTCTCTGGCCTTTTTCATGCTTTCTTTTTTTTCTTTTTTGTTTTTTTTTTTCGAGACAGGGTTTCTCTGTGTAGCCCTGGCTGTCCTGGAACTCACTCTGTAGACCAGGCTGGCCTCGAACTCAGAAATCCACCTGCCTCTGCCTCCCAAGTGCTGGGATTAAAGGCATGCGCCACCACTGCACTTTCATGCTTTCTTTAACCATCTCTGTCTTGTCTATGTAAAGGCAACATTCTTCTTTAAGGGCTGTACACAGTCAAGAGCTGTACACAGCCTTTTGTATTGTAAAAGAATAAATCAAGTCCAATAAAGTCCTTTGTGATTTTTGGAGGTCTCTTCAGACAGCGAAACGACAGATTTCTTCAGATTTGTGATGTCAGTCTCTAGCTGTTTGATATTCTTGTCAATGCGCGGTTGAAGGTCTGAGTTGTATAAGTATGGAGGCCAGCATCTGGATTAGAACTTCTAACAGCAGACATCACGGGTGATTCTTTTTTTGTTGTTGTTAAAGATTTATTTATTTATTTTATGCATATGAGTGCACTGTAGCTGTCTTCAGACACACCAGAAGAGGGCATCAGATTCCATTGCAGATGGTTGTGAGCCACCATGTGGTTGCTGGGAATTGAACTCATGACCTCTGAAAGAACAGTCAGTGTTCTTAACCACTGAGCCACCTCTCCAGCCCGGGTGATTCATTTTTACCTGGAAAGGAAAAAGAAGGGAATTCTCAGGGAGATTTCTCTTCCCTGGATGTCAATTGTTATTCATCTCATTTATGGTTGGGCCTGGCTTTGTGAGGGTATCTATTTATTTCATTAATCTCTTTGGTAGCCAGTTAGCTTTGCCTTCTGTGGTATCAAACAGGCATATCAATCCTCAGGCCCATAAGAGAACTGGGTCAAGGCCATTACTTTTAAGGGTAAGAGGGTCCTTCCACGTAGCTGTGGCATTGTTTTTATTGGTCTCAGTGATGCCAGATGCAGTCAGCAGCAGATTTGCCATGAGCTTTCAGTTTTAGAGAGTTAAAAGTGAAAAAGGCATGATGGAGAGCATTTCAGGGGGACTCCTTCTGGGGGGGGGTACCATTCCCCCTCTTTTGTTTTTAAAGCCAATTTTTCGGAGTTCTTGTAAAATCAGGGCAGAAGCGCCAACAGCTGCTCCTTCCACAGTCAGAGAGTCATGAAGACACTATTTAAAGAAGTATAAATCTATATTAATAATCTCTTTTATTAAAGGACTGTTATAGAACAGCCAACAACTAATCAGACTATATAATATATCGATTAATAATAACTTCTACTTTTTTGAGATACTCCTCTTTTTTCAATTATTTGTTGAGGGAAATTAGGATTTGCATCTCGAGAATATTAAACAGAGACTTAAATTCTTTTGTGGAGAGCTTAAAATAAGATCTTAGCCAATTAGCATCTCCTAGAAACTTTTGAAAATAATTTGAAATAAATAAACTCTCTTTTTTTCCAGACCCTTTACTCTTTTTTTTGGATATTTTACATATTTACCTTTCAATGTTATCTCCTCTCCCATTCTCCCCCAAAACCCCTTATCCCATACCCCCTCCTCCTATTTTTATGAGAGTGTGCTCCAAACATCCTCCCAGTCCCATCTCCCTGCTCTCAAATTCCCCAACACTAGGGAATCCAAACTTTCGGGGAGCATGGCCCTCCACTTCCACTGATGTCTGACAAGGCCACCCTCAATTACCTATACAGGTGGAGACATGAGTCCCTCCCTTTGTGTTCTGAGGCTGGAGGTTTAGACTTTGGGAGCTCTGGTTGAAACTTTTGATACTCCTTCTGAAAAGGACCAAAGCACCCACACTTTGGTCTTCCTTCTTCTTCTTGAGTTTCATGTCGTCTATGTGTTGTCTTAGGTATTGTGAGCTTTTGGGCTAATATCCACTTATCAGTGAGTGCATACCACGTGTGTTCTTTTGAGATTGGGTCACCTCACTCAGGATGATATTTTCCAGATCCATCCTTTTGCCTAAGAATTTCATGAACTCATTGTTTTTAATAGCTGAGTAGTACTCCGTTGTATAAATATACCACATTTTCTGATCCATTCCTCTGTTGAAGGACATTTGGGTTCTTTCCAGCTTATGGCTATTATAAATAAGGCTGCTATGAACATAGTGGAGCATATGTCTCTGTTGTATGTTGAAACATCTTTTGGGTATATGCCCAGGAGTGGTATAGCTGGGTCCTTAGGTAATTCTATGTTCAATTTTCTGAGATACCGCCAGACTGCTTTCCATAGTGGTTGCACCAGCTTACAATCCCACCAACAATAGAGGAGTGCTCTGTCTCCACATCCTCGCCAACATCTGCTGTCACCTGTGTTTTTGATCTTAGCTATTCTGACTGATGTGAGGTGGAATCTCAGTGTTGTTTTCATTTGCATTTCCCTGATAACGAGGAATGTTGAACACTTCTTTAGGTGCTTCTCAACCATTCGAACTTCCTCAGTTGAGAATTCTTTGTTCAGCTCTGTGCCCCATTTTTTAATAGGGTTCTTTGATTGTCTAGAGTCTAATTTCTTCAGTTCTTTGTATACCTTGGTTATTAGCCCTTTATCAGATGTAGGGTTGGTGAAGATCTTTTCTCAATCTGTTGGTTGCTGCTTTGTCCTATTGACTGTGTCCTTTGCTTTACAGAAGCTTTGCAGTTTTATGAGGTCCCATTTGTCAATTCTTGGTCTTAGAGCACAAGCCGTTGGTGTTCTGTTCAGGAACTTTTCTCCTGTGCCCATGTGTTCAAGGCTTTTCCCCAATTTCTCTTCTATTAGTATCAGTGTAGCAGGTTTTATGTGGAGATCCATGGTCCACTTGGAATTGAGCTTTGTACAAGGAGATAAGTATGGATCAATTTGCATTCTTCTACATGTTGTCCTCCAGTTGGTCCAGCACCATTTGTTGAAAATGCTGTCTTTTTTCCACTGGATGGTTTTAGCTCCTTTGTCAAAGATCAAGTGACCATAGGTATGGGGGTTCATTTCTGGGTCTTCTATTCTATTCATTGATCCTCCTGCTCCTGCATCTCTGTTCCAATACCATACAGATTTATCACTATTGCTTTGTAGTACAGCTTGAAATCAGGGATGGTGATTTCCCCAGAAGTTCTTTTATTGCTGAGACTAGTTTTCACTATTCTGAGTTTTTTGTTATGGCAAGTGAATTTTAAGATTGCTCTCTCTATCTCTGTGAAGAATTGAGTGGGAATTTGGATGGAGATTGCATTAAATCTGTAGATTGCTTTCAGCAAGATGGCCATTTTTACTATATTAATCCTTCCAATCCATGAGCATGGGAGATCTTTCCATCTTCTGAGATCTGCTTCGATTTCTTTCTTCAGGGGCTTGAATTTCTTGTCATACAAGTCTTTTACTTGCTTGGTTAGATTCACACCAAGGTATTTTATATTATTTGTGACTATTGTGAAGGGTGTCATTTCCATAATTTCTTTCTCAGCCACTTTATTTTTTGAGTAGAGGAAGGCTACTGATTTGTTTGAGTTGATTTTATATTCATACAGTTTGCTAAAGTTGTTTATCAGGTTTAGAAGTTCTCTGGTGGAAGTTTTAGGGTCACTTAAGTATACTATCATATCATCTGCAAATAGATTTTGACTTCTTCCTTTCCAATTTGTATCCCTTTGACTTCTTTTTGTTGCCTAATTGCTCTGGCTAGTACTTCCAGTACTATATTGAATAGGTAGGTGGAGAGTAGGCAGCCTTGTCTAGTCCCTGATTTTAGTGGGATTGCTTCAAGTTTCTCTCCATTTAGTTTGATGTTGGCTACTGGTTTGCTGTATATTGCTTTTACTATGTTTAGGTAGGGGCCTTGAATTCCTGATCTTTCCAAGACTTTTACCATGAAGGAGTGTTGAATTTTGTCAAATGCTTTCTCAGCATCTAGTGAGATGATCATGTGGTTTTTTTCTTTGAGTTTGTTTATATAGTGGATTACATTGATGGACTTCCGTATATTGAACCAACCCTGCATTCCTGGGATAAAGCCTACTTGATCATGATGGATAATTGTTTTGATGTGTTCTTGGATTCTGTTCGCTAGAATTTTATTGAGTATTTTTGCATCGATGTTCATAAGGGAGATTGGTCTGAAGTTCTCTTTCTTTGTTGGGTCTTTGTGTGGTTTAGGTATGAGCCTAATTGTGACTTCATAGAATGAATTGGGTAGTGTTCCTTCTGTTTCTGTTTTGTGGAATAGTTTGAAGAGAATTGGTATTAGGTCTTCCTTGAAGGTCTGATAGAATTCTGCACTAAAACCATCTGGTCCCAGACTTTTTTTGTGGGGAGACTTTTAATGACTGCTTCTGTTTCTTTAGGGGTTATGGGACTGTTTAGATGGTTTATCTGCTCCTGATTTAACATTGGTTACTGGTATTTGTCTAGAAAATTGTCCATTTCATCCAGATTTTCCAATTTTGTTGAGTATAAGGTTTTGCAGTAGGATCTGATAACTTTTTTAATTTCCTCGGTTTCTGTTGTTATGTCTCCCTTTTCAGTTCTGATTTTGTTAATTTGTATACTGTCTCTCTGCCCTCTGATTAGTCTGGCTAAGGGTTTATCTTGTTGATTTTCTCAAAGAACCAGCTCCTGATTTTATTGATTCTTTGTATAGTTCTTTTTGTTTCTATTTGGTTGATTTCAGCCCTGAGTTTGATTATTTCCTGCCATCTACTCCTCTTGGGTGTACTAACTTCTTTTTGTTCTAGGGCTTTCAGATGCATTGTCAAGCTGCTAGTGTATGCTCTCTCCAGTTTCTTTTTGTATGCACTTAGAGTTATGAGTTTTCCTCTTAGCACTGCTTTCATTGTATGCCATAGGTTTTGGTATGATGTGTCATCATTTTCATTAAATTCCAAAAAGTCTTTAATTTCTTTTTTTATTTCTTCCCTGACCATATTATCAATGTGTAGGGTGTTGTTCAGTTTCCACATGAATGTGGGCTTTCCATTGTCTTTTTCATTATTGAAGACCAGCCTTAGACCATGATGATCTGGTAGGGATGCATTGAACTATTTCAATTTTTTGTATCTGTTGAGGCCTGTTTTGTGACCAATTATAGTCTATTTTGGTACCATGAGGTGCTGAGAAAAAGGTATATTCTTTTGTTTTAGGGTTAAATGTTCTATAGATATCTGTTAAGTCCATTTGGTTCATAACTTCTGTTAGTTTCACTATACCTCTGTTTAGTTTCTGTTTCCATGATCTATCCATTGCTGAGAGTGGGGTGTTGAAGTCTCCCACTATTATTGTGTGAGGTGCAATGTGAGCTTTGAGCTTTAGTAAGGTTTCTTTTATGAAAGTGGGTGCTTTTGCATTTGGCGCATAGATGTTCAGAATTGAGAGTTCATGTTGGTTGACTTTTCTTTTGACAAGTATGAAATGTCCTTCCTTATCCTTTTTGATAGCTTTAGGTTGAAAGTCAATTTTATTCAATATTAGAATGGCTACTCTAGCTTGTTTCTTAGGGCCATTTGCTTGAAAAATTGTTTTCCAACCTTTTACTCTAAGGTAGTGTCTGTCTTTGTCACTCAGGTGGGTTTCCTGTATGTAGCAAAACACTGGGTCGTGTTTACATGTCCAGTCAGTTAGTCTATGTCTTTTTATTGGGGAATTGAGTCCATTGATGTTAAGAGACATTAAGGAGAGAACATTGTTGCTTCCTGTCATTTTTGTTAATAGTGGAGGCATTGTTTGTGTGGCTATCTTCTTTTGCGTTTGTTGGAAGAGTATTATTTTCTTGCTCTTTCTAGGGTATAATTGCCCTCCTTGTATTGGAGCTTTCCTGCTATTATCCTTTGTAGTGCTGGGTTTGTGGAAAGATATTATATAAATTTGGTTTTGTTGTGGAATATCTTGGTTTCTCCATCTATGATAATTGAGAGTTTTCCTGGGTATAGTAGCCTGGGCTGGCATATATGTTCTCTTAGGGTCTGTATGACATCTGTCCAGGATCTTCTGGCTTTTATAGTATCTGGTGAGAAGTCTGGTGTAATTTTGATAGGTCTGCCTTTATATGTTGCTTGGCCTTTTTCCCTTACTGCATTTAAAATTCTTTCTTTGTTTTGTGCATTTGATGTTTTGTTGAAGATATTTATTGACCCTTTAAGTTGGGAATCTTCACTCTCTTCTTCTATACCTATTGTCCTTAGGTTTGGTCTTCTCATTGTGTCCTGGATTTCCTGGATATTTTGTGTTAAGAACTTTTTGCATTTTGCATTTTCTTTGACAGTTGTGTCAGTATTTTCTATGGTATCTTCTGCACCTGAGATTCTTTCTTCTATCTCTTGTATTCTGTTGGTGATGCTTGTGTCTATGACTCCTGATTTCTTTCTTAGGTTTTCTATCTCCAGGGTAGTTTCCCTTTGTGATTTCTTTATTGTTTCTACTTCCAATTTTATGTCCTGGATGGTTTTGTTAACCATCCAATTCCTTCACCTGTTGGTTTGTGTTTTCTTGTAATTCTTTAAGGGATTTTTGTGTTTCCTCTTTAAGGGCTTCTACCCGTTTACCTGTGTTCTCCTCAAATTCTTTGATAGTGTTATTTATGTCCTTCTTAAAGTCCTCTATTGTCATCATTAGAAGTGATTTTTAGATCTGGCTCTTGCTTTCCTGGTGATATGGGGAGTTCAGGACTTTCTAACGTGGGAGAACTAGGTTCTGATGATGGCAAGTACCCTTGGTTGCTGATGCTTATGTTCTTGCTCTTGCCTTTCGCCATCTGGAACTCCTTGGTGCTACCTGCACTGTCTCTGACTGGAGCCTGTCTTTCCTATTATCTTGGTTGTGTCAGAAATGTTTGGGTTGGGTTTTCCTGCTGGGGTTAGGGCTGAGGCCCAAGATCTGCTCAGTGCTCCTGTCCAGACTGGAAGGAACCAGTGCTCCAGGCCAGTAATGAACTCCTGGGTCCCAGTGGGTCCCAGTTACTCCCTGTTTGGGGCAGGTGTTGCTATCTCCTTAACTAAGATACT
>NW_021624343.1:0-6235 GCF_004785775.1 Grammomys surdaster
CTAAAAAGGATTCTATATACCCAGTATCCATAACTTTTCCCTCTACATTCCCCCATTTTTTTCTAATGATAGTTTTTAATCATAAAAACTTAACTCCACTTTTTCTAATGTAAATCTGATTACAGATCTTGCATTTCAGTATCTTCATAGCTTCCATTTCCCTGTCTGAGGGTTTGATATTGATGGCATAGCAATAAAAGCTGAACAGCACTAAATCTCTAACAAAGGTAACTAATCTGTTTAAGAAGCAAAAACCAGAATCAAAAGAGGACCAGGGAAAATATCAGAGTGTTAATGTCTAATTCCTGAAGCATGTCCTGAGAGGCTGCCTCATGGTTGGGCTGCACGCCATTGGCCACACTCGCAGGGTTTCTAGTGTCCTCTGGAATGCTGCACCGGCCTCACCCAGAGGATTCAAGTCCTTGCAGCTGGTCGCCTGCTCCCACAGGTATAGCTCGTTTCTCCACAGGCCAAACATGGTCGAACATCGCAGGCAGCTTGGTGGTGTTGAACTAGAACCGCGTCACACTCGGGTCTCTAGTCTCGTAGGCCCCTTTCAGCTGTTCTCAGACCTCGCGTCAGACCATTTTAAGTGCTTTTATGTAGGCAAACAAGGATTTAGAAAGGACAGCATTAGGATCATTCATTCTGCCCGCCCCAGTAAGTGGCAGAGGTACCCCACACAAAATCTCAAAGGGTGTAAGCTTAAATCACTCTAGAGTGTTCCACACTCAGAACAAGGCAAAGGGAAGGGGGGCTGTCTAGTCATTACCACCGGTCTCCAATGCTAATTTGGTTAAGGTCTCCTTAATTGTTCTATTTATCCTCTCTATCTGTCCTGAACTCTGGGGTTTATAAGCACAATGTAATTTCCAATTAATCCCCAGCTGTGTGGCCAGTCCCTAACTAAACTGGGCAACAAAGACCATTAACAGACCCAGTTAGTTACCTTGGGTATTCCAAACCTTGGAAAGATTTCTTCCAGGATCTTCTTTCCATATTTTGCCAGCTTGACTTCTGTGAAGTCCATCTCCCAGTAAGCTCTGGGCCAGTCGCCCCTCAGTCTCTTCCATTGGTTAAGGCACAAGCTCTATAGTTTCTCACCACAGCTTTCGCCAAATCAGACAGTCCTTCTTCTTGTGGGAGAATTAATTTACCATCTCAGTTTTTTATTACCCCATAAGGGGTTTCAGAGTGAAAGCCCAAATTGTCCATCACTTGATGGTCGTCGGTGGCATATCTGAAACTGGTATCTCGAGTGTCAAAATAGTCTCTGGAATCCTTACTGCTAGAATCATTGCTCCCTGGGCAGCTTTCTAGGCAACCATGTCAGCCATCTGATTTCCTTTTTGCAACAGTGTCCTGAGCCCTTTGGTTTTGGTTCAAAGAGGCTCAGTATTTCTGCGTTGTCAGCAGCCCTCTTTGTCTATAGATTGCACCATGTATATGAGCCGTGGCAAAAGCATATCGGTACTAGCTTTCCATCTGCCACTGAATCTCCCGCCATTCGCTTACCTTCCACCACGAAACTGCTGCCATCTGTATAGCAGTTCAGACTTCCTGGCCAGGGCTGGTCCTTCAGGTCGCTCCGAGTACCTGTTTCTTCTGCCAGGATATCAACACAGTGATGGATGGGAGAAGAGTCGTCAGTCACAGGCAGAAAGGTGGCAGGATTCAAGATGGCCGGGGGTGCAAAGATCACCCCTTTCAGTCAACAACAGGCTCTGATAGTGCATCACACGAGTATTAGTCATCCATCAGTCAGGGGGCTGCTGGAAAGTTGATGCTGCCAAAAGTCCTCTCTGGGGGAGCGAACTGAGGAGGTTAAGTGTCTTGTATTCTCTTATTGACTTTTAGATCTTGTATTGGCTTGTAATCATTAGTGTCTGGCTTCTTCAGTTTCAACCCAAACTTTTGGGAATTCTGCTAGCCATTCACTGATATCTGGGGCTTCCGTCTTTGTCACCCAGGTTCTCTGTCTGTCTAGTTCCTATCTTATCTTTTGCCTTTCTCTCCTGCACTGCGGCCAAAATCCTTCTCGCCTGTACACTTTCTCTGCCTCCTTAACTAAATCTTCCAGTAACCTCTCAAGAAACACAGACAGTGGCTCGTTTTGGTCCCTGAAGGACTTCTCTTACCTTGGCCAAATTGGTGGGCCATCTCGCTGCCCTTGGAGACCCGCTAGAGCCCGATGGTAGACTACCAGCCGCCCCTTACCTGCAGTTAAGGGGGAATCCCGCATCAATCTCATTGGGAAGCTGCATAGGCTGCCTGTTGTCACCAGGAACGCTCTTACAGGCTTCTAACAGAATTCTTTCCTTCTCTTCAGTAGTAAAGAGAACCTGTAAACTCTATTGACAATCATCCCAGGTGGGCTGGAGGGAAAACATCAAAAACTCTACCAGTCACGTCAGACTGGCTGGGTTGTCTGGAAAGGAGGGGTGATTAGTCTTCTAAGAACCCCACAGATATCTTTTCTCTTTCTTAAGGGGGGAGCTAAATTTGTCTCTACCACTGTATCTAATTGACAGCAGACTGGTACTGTGTCACAGCTGTTCTTATTTTTTCTTACTCTAGCAATCATTTCCACCTGCTCTATCTTCTTTTCAACCATAAACATGAGTGAGTCAAAATTTCTGGAGCTCACGATTGAACTGCCAACTGCAGTCACTATTTCACTATACTTTTTAAGTTTCTTTTTGCAATACTAGAGTGTAACCATAATTCTGAGAAACAAAACCAATTTTTAACAATGTAAACAACCCATTTTCTCTAAAGTTAACACTAAATGCATTACTTTCAGGTTACAAAGTTGGCTGTCAGTTCCTATATATGAATGCATGATAGTGTGCTTTTAATAACTCATAAGAGACATTGTTTTAAATCTTATCTCTATACATCTGGCTTCTGAATTACTCTAAATCTGAGTTACCAGCTTTAAGCCAACTTTCTTTTACCAAGGTTGCAAATTTTTAACCATACCCGGTACCTTATAGGCCAAATAATCTATAACCAAGACATGCAAAACATTCTTATATTTTTAAAACCAGTCATAAACAAAAATGAAGTAAATGCATAACTTATATTTTTTTCAAACAAAATGTTCTTGCTTTTTCTGGCTATGATTTCAAAAGAAGCACCTTGTCACCTGCTAAACTCAATAATCAATGAGACCAAGGCAGGGCTCCAAAAGTCAATTGAAACTGTTTTTTGTTTTTACTTTTCTTATTTTTAATTTCTTGTAAGGCTATTAGCCATTCCTTGAGGCAAAACTTTCTAGTGATATAATTCCATATGCATTTCTTGGAATGGCAGCTGGAGTAGGCAAGTCAGGCTGTAATTAATTTCTCCAGCATAATCATTATATAGCTCCTGGACCATAAACTGTCTCTTTTAAATGTCCTTGGGTCTGAGGCTGACCTGTCTTCCCCAAGGAAGAAGCAAGGCAATAAAACAAATTCCAGAAAACACCTTTCCAGGGACTAGTCAGAGTGACCATGACAACAGGAATGTCACACCAGCTTCTGCTGAGCCCTCTCTGAGCTTTGTCTTAACTCAAATGTGAAAGTTCTTAATTTGGGCCTATTTCCTGAGGCCTGGCCCAACGATTATCTCTCCTACACTGAGAATAGATTCCAGAGGAGTGATTCTTCTGTCTGTCTATGTCTCTATTTTTTTGGGAGTCTTTCCTAAAATGACCTATGTCCCCATACCCAGAACATTCCTTAACACCTCAGCACTGTGAAAGCATGGCTTAGACTGTAGTTATCATTCTCATAAGCCAATTGTATAACCAAGACTCCTGCCTGAGGGTCTCTAAAAATCCTACCTGTCCTTTTAGCGGCCTATCAAGGCCTTATTTGATCCCAGATAAAACTTTACACTGAAATCTCCTTTTCAATCTTGGGGGAAGAAAAGAAAATCAGTTTCTTTACCAAGAAAGCCAAAAAGTTCTTAGCCTCTCTAAGAGCAGCTTGTGTAAAGAATCATTTTTGCCAGGGCTCTTCCTGCTGTGTCTCACTTTCATCCACAGAGCAGGGGGACTTGCCTATAAGTTTTAACCCTTTTTATCTTTCTTTCTATACATGAAACATAGAACAGACATTTATTCTAATAAAACAAAGACAGACAATGACACACGTGGACAAATTTGGCGCCAAGGACTCACAATAGACATAGAAAGCATAACCAAGAATCTCTCCTGTAGGGGCCAGAGAGTTCTCTTTCTTTTGCTAACACACCGCGGAGATCAGACAATTGTTTTAGCTATTTCTCTGCCAATGGCCATGTTAACTCATGTTAACTCTTGTTAACTCAGGATATTTAGCACAGTAGAGTCAGTTCAAAATAACGTCAGTCACAGTCCAAAAACACACAAACAGTTCATCAAGAAAACAGAAAAAACACAGTCAGTTCACCCCCATCATGGGCGGTGAATATACCAGGTACAGAGTATTCTCACCCCTATCACAGGTGCAGAGACGGGTTACACAATCAAGACATGAAAGACTGCCGGTGAGAGAACCTAATGACCAGATGACATGGCCAGCCCATGCTGGACCTAATTTAACAGATTTCTTACATCACCAGCAATGAACAACACAGAATTAGTTGTGCCTTTAACTTAGTTAAAAGGTCCCTACGCAGCAAAGGGGTAGGACACTCAGGTATCACTAGGAAGGAATGAGACATCTGTCCTTTTCCCAGGTCTACTGTTCTCGTGGTGGTCCACGAATATGAGTTCTGTCCAGTGGCTCCAATAACTATGGTTTGCTTACTTCCCAACTTCCCCAGGGGTTTCTTGAGCACTGAGAATTCTGCTCCCATGTCGACAAGAAAGTCCATGGGGGTCCCCTCCACTTTCAGGGTTACCCTAGGCTCGGGGAGGGGGGCCAAGCCCTGACCCCCCTAGTCTTCATTGCTACCTAGGGCCAGAGCCTTAAGTCCCTTCTTGGCGGGACACTCTCTGGCCCAATGTCCTCTCTCCTTGCAATAGGCACATTGGTAGGTGCCGGACCTATAGCTCGGAGAAGTAGAGAAAACAGTGGAGTCGGGTCCTTCCGGACTCAACCCTCTCCGGCTCCTAGTGCCAGTTGCCGGCCCCCCGCCCCTGGCTGCTCCCTGTGGCTCCGGACTTGGTGCCGAGGCCGGGGGAGCCTGTGGTGGTTGATGATAAGGGGGGGCAGTGGCGGACTTGGCCACTCAGGTGGCTCCTCTATCTCGGGATAGATCTTAGGCGGAGCTGAGGGTTTAGTTTCCGAGTCCGGTTTCAGTTTGGGTTTGGGCGTTTTAGGCCCGGAACTGCAGAGAGCCAGGGCTCGGGAGCCTGGCTGTCTCTTAACCCATGGTCTCACCCACGGAGGGGGATTCTGGATCAGGTTCTGCCAAACCACGATGTATGGCTGTTGATCGGGATGTGACCCTGGTCCTTCCTGAAAAATAGTAGCTTTTACTGCAGAAATAGTAGTCGCGTCAAAAGTCCCCTCAGGTGGCCATCCCACATCAAGTTTTGGCCACTCTGAGGCACAGAAAGTCTGCCAACGTCCCTTCCTGATGTTAACCGATAACTCATTGCCTCTGTCCTTCACCTCTGTCCAGTGGTCTAAAGTCAGGCTTAAGGGAGTCACTACAGTCTGTCCCATAACTGTCAACAAGCAACACAAAACACAGACAAAACAACTACACTAACCGTCTCAACCAAGAAGGCCAAAACCAATACAGAAAAACAGATGGCCAGGAGGTCTCTCACACCTCCTCTAGCTAGAGGACCACCGTGTCCTCCCCGGCCTCCAGATGGGCACCCACCAGGCGTCCCTGGGGTCCCTTCCTCTCCCGGGACGTCTCCCGGGTTGTGGCAGTGGTAACCCTCCTAGCACGTCTGCTGGTCACCCATTCGCCTCCTGCCGAGACAAAAGGTTTGCTGTCTCTTACGAGACAGAAACAGCTGCCAAGCCAAACCATAGAAGTGCACTTTCCAGAATTCCAAACGAGACGGATCGACACACAAAACACACAAACAAAACCGCGGTGCCCTTACCTCCCAGTGGGGGTCTCAGAGATCAGGGTGGTCGCAAATCCCGGACGAGCCCCCAATGAAGACCTCCGCAGAGGGGAGACCCTCTCTCAAGTCTCAGAAAGTCGCGACCACCCAGTAATCTACTCGAGACACCATATACCGGAGCAATTGCGAGGTTATTTATTAGGGCGTGACAACTAGTTGCCGGTCAATTCGCAT
>NW_021624344.1:0-8009 GCF_004785775.1 Grammomys surdaster
TCTTCCCATACAGGAAAGGCTACTCTTATCTTTTTTCTCTCCTTAGCTGTAATAAGAGAATTGGACGGCAGTCTTTCCTGTCTCTCTTTTGGTTTTTTCTTTTTAACTCTAACTACTTCCTCCAATGGTAGGGCAGATGGGGCATACCCCGGTGCATAAGGCG
Organism: Grammomys surdaster; assembly: GCF_004785775.1. Classification (NCBI taxonomy): domain Eukaryota; kingdom Metazoa; phylum Chordata; class Mammalia; order Rodentia; family Muridae; genus Grammomys; species Grammomys surdaster. The sequence continues at coordinate 164 of NW_021624344.1, forward strand.
AATCCACACCGTATCTTTCAGACTCATAACGAGCTGCTTCTCTATCTAACTCTGCCTGTTCCTCAAGATCTAACACACTATCAGAGGATGAGGTGTCGGTATCCTCTGTATCTTCTTCGTCCCCCGAGGACGTCTCCTCAGAGGCGGAGTCGTTAATTCTTAGATTTCGAAACTCAGTTAACACTGGGTACAACTTTTTCTTAGGCCCTTTCTGTTCCACTTTTGTAGCTACTTCTTTTTTAATTTCTTCTTTTTTCTTTTCCTTTCTCTTCGTTCCATTCTTAGCGCTCTCTTCCTTTTCTGCTTCTGATAGGCTATCCTGGTGTTCTGCTAAAGCTCTTTGCCCCTCTCTCACCTTATCTTGGCATTTTGCATCCTCTATACAGGCTCTAACCATTTTGTACAGCGGCCATGTGCCTGGTCTTAACTTTCCCTTCTCCTTTTCATTAATCAAATCTCCGCCGAGCTTGCCCCAGGAGCCCTTTGACAAGGACCCCGTGGATACAAACCATGGAGCTACTCTATCCACATCTCGCAGAAAATTACACAACACTTTCTCGGGAACCTTTAAACCACGCTCACGTAACAACGCCTGCATTGCTGCGAGAAGCGGCTTCATTTGGCGGTTACCCATACTGCTTAGAGGGAACGAGCTTGCACAGTTATCTACCTGTGACTTACAGCTCCTGAATACACGGAGGGCAAGTACACTCCTTCCCTTGTGTATGGTAGTTAAGACAGAAGCAGAGCACAAGAACTACCACGGCCCAAACGGGGATAGCAATAGCAAAATAGACAGGATCCACCATACCTTGCAGAAAAGCGTCTAGACTTCTCGCACAGCCAGTTCTGAATCCTCTGTTGAGCCAACAGGGTCCCTCGAAACTGGATAAAACTCCGAGACGTTCGGCTTCGTTCCCGGGTTTCGGCACCAGTTGCGGGGCGCCGCCTCGCCGAAAAGGAGAACGCCACGCTTCAGGATTCTTCTGGCAGCATTTTTATTACAGCTCTTTTAGTGTTACAGCTCTCTTAAATGGTAGTGTTACAGCTCTCTTAGATGGTAGTGAGGCGAGGGACCCCAAGCCCCAAAAGCTAGTGGCTTATATAGCGCTTTAGGAGATGTGCCGCACACTCATTGGCTCTTATGATGTCGCCAAATTAGCATACTGATTTTCGCGCCTTGCGCAGGCGCACATTCAAGCAAGGCTCGCAAGAAGAACCAGGAAGCAGGAAACCGGCGCCATCTTCCGATGGCGGACGCGGCTCCTAACATCTGCCCCTTTTTTATTAAATTGCTGCAACAATTTTCCAACTGTTATTTCGCCGATCAAGCCCACCGTTCTAGCAGTAAGGCGTTCAAGGCAGTTAAACAGTTGTGAGACCCTCCACACTTATCTCCCGTGCAATGGGAACCCGAGCCCTGGGAAGTGTGGAGGACTACCACTCAGGATTCCTGGTGCAATGGGAACACGAGCCCTCAGGGTATCCCATTGAATGATAGTGTCTCATTGTTTAAGCATATTCAACCAAGCTTGAGGGGATGTTCCCTGCTCTAAGGCAAGCAGTGCTTGAGTGATAAATACTTTATCTCTACAATGTTGTTTTTTAAATTTGCAGAGCAACCAGAGTGTGATCAGCACTCCCCCAAAGATCATACAGCCAAACATTCCTACCCCCACCCACTCCTTAAAAAGGGAGAAGGCGGACGTGAGCCAGGAAGTGAAGTCTTCAACATCAATCGGGTTTATTCTGGTCCCATTCAAAACAGCAATCGTGAGCAGGAGTTCTTCTTGTAGCTCCTCAGCCTGTTGTGACCAATTTCCTTGTAAAAAATTAGATAATTTAGTACTTTCTGTAAAAGACTCATTGTTATATTTCAAGGGTGTGATACACATGTGTTTAGTATGACTTACACAGCTTACTTGAAGAATATCAGCAATTTCTTCCATTTTGCTTTGTAATAGATCTATTCGCTGATTAGCAAGCAGTATCCCAGAAATCAAATGGCTATTCATTTTATGCTGTTTTACCATAGCATCTGCCGAGGCATTCACTATATTATTTATTGTTTCTGCTGCTTGAACTTGATTGGCTAGGGCAATACCCGCAGTCACCGCTGCAGCAGCCGACATTGCAACGGCCGTCACAATGGCCGCCGTGATGCCAAAATCTCTCTTTTCTCTAATTAAGGAGATTATTGGAAATTTATCGGGATCGGCATCCACCGGTATAGGGACAAAGGTCGGAACCCGCACCAGCAGTGCTAAAGATGCGGACCCATTCCAGCATTCTGTCAAATGGCAGGTGACATTCGCACAATCTAATATGCTGCTTTTATTTTTAAATTCTGCTAAAATAAAAAAGAAGGGAGCCGAAACACAAACTGCTGCCCTTTTGGCTGAATAATTTGCCAACAAGTTATTATATTTAATATCATTGAATATCACTGGTGTAGTATCAGTTCTGGTTGCTGATACATTCCAAATGTCATGTTGTGACTCACCTAGAGTTGCAAAGGCTGATAAACTGGTAGCAGCCCCCGCTAAATTTGTCAACACCCATTGATAAAATGGCCATTCGTTTACCTTCCCTGTTTTATTTCCTGTCATAGCCATCCTTTTTAGAGGTGGCGATAAGGTGAAGCCTCGAGATACTTCTACCTTAGGCATCCTTTTAGATTGGCAGTGCGTAAACACTGGTGGAAATGACTGATCTGGAGGGCACCATGGCCACACTCTGACATTAGTGGCATTATTGGTTTGCCAATATGATCGTTCAAGTATAGTTACCTTACTTTTTAGCAATAATGTAGTGATATTCACAGGGGACTGTTTTTTTATTAGATGTATCTCCACTGGCCTCAGATTGTCCTGCCACTATGTTATTGAGTACCTCAAGCAGGACACCAGTGCCTATTTGGGAATCTCCAAGTGGATCAATCCAGTGTCCCAATGTAGCATTGCGAAGTACAACGCATGGGGTCTCTGCCCTGTTTGTTATGGTGAAACACAAGGTATCATTTAATCTAAATTTTGATGCATTATACTTGACAGTCTCTTTGTTTAAAGGTATGGCACATGGTGCCTCCAGCTGACAGCTTGATGATGTAAACATTGGCAGTACTTTAGAGTGGGAATGTACTGGGATGGGAACTGGCCATGATCTTACCACAGCCCACAATGGTATACTTATCACTCTCTCAAGCAGGCAGATCATCAGCAGGATCTTTAGCATTTTCTTCAGGGGTTGGTGAGTCCTCTTTCACAGTTCTGGTCAGTCGGCTTGGTATCCAGATTGGATTTTCTTGATCCTGTGGGAAAAACAGATAGCTCCCCGGGATCTCACTAAAACTGGATCCGGGCCCTTCCATTGGTTAGTTAAGATATCTTTCCATTTAACATATTCTTTTTGAGGACTTGGAGCCACATGTCTGTCAGCAGCAGATTGTCCATCAGAATCCAGATTTAAAAAATTTAAGGTAAATAGGGCTAGGGAGATAGATGTCTTAGGTCCCATGTTGGGGCCTATTCCTCCCTTTTGTTTTTGTAAATAAGTTTTCAACGTGCTATTGGCACGTTCCACAATCCCTTGTGCCTGAGGATTATATGGCAAGCCAGTTATATGACGGACACCAAGCCTCAGACAAAACTGTTGAAAAGTTTTAGATGTATAAGCTGGTGCATTATCAGTCTTCAGCTGAAGGGGCTTGCCCCAAGCAGCCCAGGCTTCAAGGCAGTGAGTAATAACATGTGACACTTTTTCTCCCACAAGGGGGGTGGCATGAATGATGCCAGAGCATGTATCCACAGATACATGAATAAATTTTTGTTTTCCAAAGGCATTGCAATGTGTAACATCCATTTGCCAGATATGAAGAGGTTGCAGACCTCTGGGATTGACCCCTATAGATGGAGAGGGTCTGAATTCTGCACAGGAGGTACATTTCAGAACAATATCTCGCGCTTCTGCACGAGTTAAATGAAACTTTAATCTTAGGGTATTAGCTGGTACATGATAGAGTTTATGGAATTCAACTGCACCTTCTAATGGCGAGCTTACCCAATATAGGTTTTTAGTGGCTTTATCAGCAATAGCATTAGCCTGAGACATAGGCCCAGGAAGCAATGAATGTGCTCTCATGTGTTGAATAAAAAATGGGTGACACCTATTGCGAATATGGTGTTGAATATCTTTAAATATCTCAGCAACCATGCTTTTAGGGTGGATAAAATCAGCCACTTCTAATTGTTTAACAGCTCCTACAACATAATGCGAGTCTGAAATTATGTTTATAGGCTCTGAAAATCTTTGCAACACTATCGCTACAATAGCACATTCTACTAATTGGGGAGATGTATAATCAAACTGAATTCGAGTAGGGACATTATTAACCACATAACAACCAATGCCTGTCTTAGAACCATCGGTATAAATATCCAATGCTTGATGAATAGGATGTGTCTTAGTAACTTTGGGAAATATAAATGAGTTAGAAAGAGTAAATTGTAACAAGGGATGTTTAGGATAATGATTATCAATATTTCCAGGGAATGAGCATTTTAAAATTGCCCAAGCATCTTGAGATGCACATAAAACTTGAATTTGATACATAGTATAAGGACATACAATTGTATTAGGATATTGTCCAAAATGCATCACGGACAGTTGAAGTCCCTTTAAAGCCAATTCTGCAACTAAGGTAGGATAATAGCCTAAAGTCTTTCCAGGAGAGCTATGTGGGTGAATCCATAGCAAGGGTCCCTCTTGCCACAGTACTGCAGTTGGTTGTTGAGGAGAGGGAAGAATACATAACTGGAAAGATAATTCGGGGTTAAGTCTATCTAGTTGAGCATGTTGTATGGCCATCTCTATTTTATCCAATACTTTAGACGATTCAGGGGTCAAAGTTCTCAATGAAGTAATGTTAGAATCTCCCTCAAGTATTTTAAATAAGGGTTGAAGTTCAGTTGTAGTTAATTTCAAATAGGGACGAATCCAATTGATATCCCCTAGTAACTTTTGAAAATCATTTAACGTTTTTAATTTATCTCTTCTAATAGTAACCTTCTGTGGTTTAATATACTCAGGAGTAATTATCGCTCCCAAGAAATTTCCTATCTCTCCTTCCTGAACCTTTTCAGGTGCTATAGATAGTCCTTTCTGTTTTAAGGTAGAAACTAACAGAGAGAACGCTTGGTGTAAAACTTCTTTGTTATTAATACACAAGAGTATATCATCCATAAAATGACAAATTCTAACCTTAGGAAACTGTTTTCTAACTGGTTCAATAGCAGAAGAGACATATATTTGACACATAGTGGGACTATTGGCCATGCCTTGTGGCAGGACCCTCCATTGATATCGGTGGTCTGGTTCCTCATGATTAATACTTGGGAGAGTGAAAGCAAATCTAATTTTGTCCTTAGGATGTAAAGGTATAGAGAAAAAACAATCTTTAATATCTAATATTATAATCTCCCAATGTCTAGGCAAGGCTGTCAGCAGTGGCAGACCCTTTTGAATTGATCCTAATAATTGCATCTGATTATTAATAGCTCTAAGATCATGTAATAACCTCCATTTACCTGATTTTTTCTTAATCACAAATATAGGTGTATTCCATGGTGACTGAGAACTCTCCAGATGTCCTAGTTTTAGTTGCTCTTTAACTAGAGCTTTTGCAGCTGCTAGTTTTTCAGAGGTTAACGGCCATTGAGGCACCCATACAGGTTCCTCTGACAACCAAGGTATAGGCAATGCATCCTCAATGGCCCCTAGGAAAAACCCAGCCCTTTCCTGTCTTGTTTTTCTGTAATAGAAACAGGGCTGGTCCTGCCTTGTAAGGCCTTCCCCAATCCTTTTCCAGGGACACACCCCATTTCTTTCATCATTTTTTGACTCTGTGTAGAATAATCATTAGTGAGCCTAAATTCCAATTGTTTAAGGATATCTCTTCCCCATAAATTAACTGGAAGTGGCAAGACATAAGGAACAACTGTCCCTCGTCTGCCTTCGGAATCTTCCCAATGCAATACTCTTGCACTGACATCAGGAGCAGACTCATATCCAAGACCTTGTAAGGTTTGTGAAGAGCTATTAACAGGCCAGTTTTTTGGCCACCAATTGGTAGAGATAATGGTAGTATCTGCTCCTGTGTCTAGGAGGCCTGTGAAAAGCCTTCCTTGAATTTTCAACTCTAAGGTGGGGCGTTTATCTAAATCTAATGAAATAAATACATTCTGTCCTCCAGAGGAGCCAAATCCCTTCATGCCCCTAGTTAAACCTTTACTAGGAAAGAATGAATGTAAACTAGGGAGGACCAATAGCTGTGCAATTCTATCACCAGGAGCTATAGAGCTAATTCCCCTTGGTGATGAGCACATGATTTTTATTTGTCCCTCATAATCTTGATCTATGACTCCGGGGTGAACAGTTAATCCTCTCAGAGTCGTAGACGATCTTCCTAGCACTAGTCCTACTGTATTCTCAGGTAAGGGTCCTGAAAAATCAGAAGGTATAGGCTGACACCCCATGGTAGGTGTTAGTACTGCTCTGGCGGTAGCACAGAGATCCAGTCCTGCCGAGCCTGACGTGGCTCTCCTGATTGTCTTATCCTTTGATGTTGTTGAGGGTTGTTCTGTAGGTTCTCTATCGCCCCATACATTTGTGGGCCCTGAGGGCGTGGGCCCCGTTGCCCGTTTTTTGGCAGAGGGGAAATTACACGTCCTCTGTCGTCTTTAACTGATCTACACTCATTTGCCCAATGTTTTCCTTTATTACACCTAGGACACATTCCAGGCACCTTTGGACGATTGTTATTAGTAGTGCCAGGTGCTCTACATTGTCTTTGTATGTGTCCCAGCTTTCCACACCTGAAACATTTAACATTAGAGGTCCTCTGAGCCGCTAAAACAGCAGCTGCCAATCCAGCATTAGATAGAGGTCCTCCTATTTCTCTACAAGCCTTCATCCATGCATTTAGTCCTTTTCCTTTCCAAGGTGTAATAGCATTTCTGCATTCTCTAGTACACTGTTCAAAAATTAGTTGTTCTATGAGAGGCATGGCCGTCTCAGGATCTTCAAAAATCCTTCCTGCCGCCTCCATCATCCTAGCCACATAGTCTGAGAATGGCTCAGTGTTCCCTTGGATAATTTTTGTCAAGTTTCCTGAAACCTGTCCTTTGTTAGGTAGGCTTTTCCATGCTTTTACAGCTGCCTTATTAATTTGCTCATATACTTCTACAGGGTAGGCCGTTTGATTGATAGCCCATTGTCCCTGTCCTGTAAGCATATCAAAGTTCCATTGTGGATGCCCCTGAGCTAAATTTTGTCTTGCCTGTGAAGCACAGAGTTCTTGAAAAATAGATTTCCAATCTAGATACTGTCCCATAGTCAGGCAAGCCTTAACAGTATTATACCAGTCATCTGGTGTCATGGCACTGACCACAAGTCTTTCTATTAATGCCTGAGTAAAAGAGGCATTGATTCCATAAGTCTGTACTGATTCGGCTAGCGCTTTTAATTGTTTTAAATCTAGCTGTGAATGTTGCCTAGTTTGGTTAGCATCTTCCCATACAGGAAAGGCTACTCTTATCTTTTTTCTCTCCTTAGCTGTAATAAGAGAATTGGACGGCAGTCTTTCCTGTCTCTCTTTTGGTTTTTTCTTTTTAACTCTAACTACTTCCTCCAATGGTAGGGCAGATGGGGCATACCCCGGTGCATAAGGCGAATCCACACCGTATCTTTCAGACTCATAACGAGCTGCTTCTCTATCTAACTCTGCCTGTTCCTCAAGATCTAACACACTATCAGAGGATGAGGTGTCGGTATCCTCTGTATCTTCTTC
>NW_021624345.1:0-26533 GCF_004785775.1 Grammomys surdaster
GCCCTCGTGGAAGGCTCCTCCCATCTGCCCTCGTGGAAGGCTCCTCCCATCCCCGGCTTTTTAGTCCACGAACTAAGATTCAGTTCTACAATGTGTTCTCGACTTTCCTAGTAGGGGAAAAAATCTCTGAGTAAAAAGACTTCTAGTTTAAGAACAAGTACACCCCCTTCCTCCACCCCCCACGCCCTGCATGAGTCTTCTGAGTGCCTGGCTCCAATCAACCTTCCATCTGAAGGGGAATTTCCACAGAGACTGGGCAGCAAACTTAAATCAGGTGAAATTTCACAGCCTCTCAGATTAGGCACCAAATTTTTGTGGCCTTGAACCGATGAGGTCTGTCTCTGGTGTCCAGCAGGGCGGGGCGAGGAGGAAAGCAGTTGGGTTTTTAACCATAAATAGCACACATGGTGGTGAATTAGGGCAGCTGGACACTTTCCCTCGTGCCTTTCTGCTCTTACATACACACCCCAGCTCCGGGAATCAAGCGTGGCCTTGAAGGTGTCAGCCGACTCATCTACCCTGAGGTCCATCCTCAGTCAGCCTGTCTTTTATTTTTATGTCAGGATAAAGTGATGCTTTGCAGAACATTTGTTAGTAACTAGAAATACAATGTCGACTGAGGACGTGTTCCTTAAGGTATCTGCCAGAGATATTTACTCTCAGTTGCTTTGCACCCAAAGCAACTTATAAAAGAGTTTCCTTGTGACTTGTAGTGTCAGAGGTTGAGTCCCTGAGCATCATAGTAGGAAGCATGGCAGCAGGTTAGGCAGCCCGGCCCTGGAGCAGCAGCTTATAGCTCCTCTCCTGAGCTACAAGACAGAGAATAGCAGAGACTTTTGAAACCTCAAAGCCCACCCTCACCTCCTGTGGAAGACCTCCTCCAACAGGGCCACACCTTCTAATCCTTTCAAGTAGTTCCAACAACTGGGGACCAAGTATTCAAATATATCGGTGGGGGGGGAGGGGGGAAGCCATTTTCATTCTGACCACCACACTTACTAGGAGGATGGAAGACCAACTTCAATGGCGCTTATGGGGTTTCATGCAGTCTCAGACCTGAAGACCTTAGTGAGGTCTCGAAGGCCACAGGGTCAAAGGTTGTGAGGAGCCAATAACGTGTTGACTTTCATATTTCAGCCCAATCCAACTTACTACTAAGAGTAAGTTAGGGATAAGAGAGAAAAGGGTAAGGAAGTGCACAGAGATTTTGATGTAGTTATGTAACCTTGGGAAACTGTTTTCTATCAGGAGGAGGAATTCACCTCAGAGGGGTGCATGGGCACCCTCTTATCCATAGTGTTACCCTCCATAGTTTGTTCCTAGTCAACCACAGTTTGAAATACTAATAGAAAATTCCAGAAACAACCCATAGCTACCATTATACAATACTATTAAAACTGTCTACTGTATGAGTTGTTCTTAAGGCTAGTCTTAGACATTAAACTCTATCATGGCTGTGTAAAGTTAGTATTGGTGGGGTTTATCACTATCCACAAGAATCCACTGGGGTCTTAGAAAATACTTTCTCTGGGAAGAGCTAGAGTACAGAATGAAAATAGAAATATACTCCAAAGACATCAAACCCTATTTGTGAGCCAGGAAAAGGTACCAAAAGATCATGGGAAGTAGAGATACCCCCTACCCTACCCTGTGAATTGACTACAAAAGTCAGTAGCCAAGGCAAAAACTTATCAAGTACTCTGGGGTGGTTAGTTTTTTGTCAGCTAGACACATGCTAGAGTCATCTGAGGAAAGGGAACCTCAGTTGGGGAAATGCTTCTATTGGATTGGCCTTTGGGAAAGCCTATGAGTGGGGGTTGTTTTTTGGTTGATGATTGATGTGGAAGAGTCTATTCCATCATGGGCAGTGCTACTCCTGAGGAGGTGCACCCGGGTACTATAAGAAAACAGGCTGAGCAAACCATAGGCGCATACCTTCATGGTCTCTGCTTCCATTCCTGCCTGAGTTCTGACCATAAGGGGAAAGATGAATTAAATCTTTCCCAACCCAAATTGCCCTTGGTCATGCTGTTCTACCATCAATAGGAACCAAACTAAGATATACCCTGTATTTTTTGAAGATTTATTTTATTATTTTTAATTATGTGTATATGTGCATATGCCACATACATGTGGAGGCCAGAGGCATTGGATCCCCTATAGCTGAATTTACAGTCAGTTTTGAGCTGTCAGGTGTGGATGCTAAGAACTAAACTTGGGTCTTCTACAAGAGCAGTACTTGTTCTTCACCGCTACACTCTCTCTCCAGCCCCAACCACCTCCATATTTTTAAGGAGAATAGACAGCAAAAGAGGCCGGAGACTCCCCCAGTGTAAACTAAGAGACTATAGACTTGCTAGTTATTGGGACATCACCCCAAATTCCCATCCTCTGCATCAGAGGCTGGTATGAATTTCTCACTTGTTTTCTTGGTGTCAGCATAAACTGGCAGGACATTGGCTGTTGGGTTGTGACATGAGCGTGGGTGTGGGTCCCACTGGGTTGAATTGTGGGTCCTGTGTCTGCTTCGGCTCAGGGAGGCAGAGGCACGGGAATTTGACTGTGTTCACTCCATGCCGCACTGGGCAGAGGTTGGGTTGTAAGAAGCCACAGGGCTCCACTCCAGGGGTGAGAGAACACAGTCTGAGGTCTCGTGGGGGCCAGAGCTCTTGCGTTGGGGGTCCTTGGGCCAGGAGGCAGCTGGGAACCGACTGGTCTCAGGCCTTGGGCTCTCAGGCACCGCTGAGAGGCCTATAGGCTGGATTGACCTGCAGCTGAAAGGGTGAGGTAGCTCAAAACATAGAGAGGTCGTTGTCGGGGAGATTAGACAGCAGCTCTTTAGTTGAAGACCTTCTCCATGGTTCCCTACGGTGAGCCCCAAAGAAGAAAGGTAGTCCAGGTCTTAAGATATGGTCTTAAGATCTTTACTGTCATGGTGGAAAATGGATGAAGCTATACCCTGTGTTCTCAGAGCAGGCCTGAGGTTAAATACCTTTTTCAAAGAGTCAGGTCTGGGAAGGAAGGCTTAATTGGTTACTCCCTCTGGCCTTTAGGTATCTCATGAATATGGAGATGTCTTGAGGCTCTGTGGCCTATAGTCACGCCCTCTACCTGTGGTACATTACCGATGGCCACAAACCTCTCTGTGGAAGGGGCTGTAGAGGGCTGTGGCTATGTGAAAGCAGTCAGGGGGCCCAGGATCAAGGCCAAACCCCTACCATCCCTGAGGGTCTCCAGGGTTCGAAGACTGCTCGACCAGGTACCCAGCTGCCTCTCACAGCCCACCGCCCCACAACTGGATGAGCTTGTCAGGGTATGTGCACCTGACTGCCACCTTGAGGTCAGCAGCAGAAACCTACCCTTCCCTGCTTTGGCAGAAGCAAAGTGGGCTAGACTTCCACATACCTGCGAGTTTGTGGAACTGCCTGGAGAACCAGAGAGAGGGGTAGGAGGAGTCAGGACACTTGATGATGCAGGGCAGTGCTGAGTCCTGCCACAGGAAGACCTCAGTGCTCTGGACTCTGGGGCTACTGAGTCCTCATCATCTGCTCTAGAGTCTAGACACTGGGGACCAGGTCACTGGTGCTATCTGCTGCTCTGGCATGGACAGGAGCCCATCTTTCCCTATGACTCATGCAAGGGATGTTCTACAGCATGGGGAGAAGATCGCACACTGGGCCATCGGTAGTGACAGCTGTCCCTTTCCGTGTGCTTCAGGAGTCATAAAGGGCACAGCAAGTCAGCTAAGCTGGCATCTGAGCAGGAGTCATAGTTCAAACACTTGGACCACGTGTTGGTGGAAGCTTCCTGCCACAGGCAAGCATCCTAATGAGAGAGCATGAGAGCCTTGTCCTAAGATGACTGTCGAGTGGTGTGTGCTTTGTTCTCTTCCGAGAACTAATCTGAGCTGGGTGTGGTGATTCACACCTGTAGTTCCAGCACTTTGGAGGCAGAAGCAAAAGGATTTTGAATTTGAGGGCAGCCTTGGCCATACAGCAAGAACCTGTCTTAAAACAAACAAACAAAAAAGAATGTGCTGGAGTGAGCCATGCTTCATGGCTGGCATGATAGGAAATATATTTGGAGCCTTTGTCTTCTACCACGGAACCATGTGTCCCTCCTGCATGTAGGGATACAGATCATTGATTCATAGAAGTCCCTAGAAAATCTATGGTTCTCTTCCCCGTGTGAGAACCAGTAAGCCCTTTCTCTCAGGAAAGGAGTCCGTGATACTTGGGAAAAAATAATTGATTTGCCCAAGATCTCACACTGGGTGAGCCAAGGATAGCATCTGGGCTGCTGGACTCACAGCCTGAGGGTCCCTTCTCTCTGCCTTGTAACCACTCAGTCGTGTGTTGGTGAGGCGCCAGACCACTCTGAATGAATGAGCTGAGACAAAAGCAAAGATGCTCAGAAGAAAAGGAATTGATTGGCTTATTTCAAGCTATTTGTTTAAACTGTGAGATATCTGTGCAGCCCAGCCAATTCCTGTCCCCTGGACCCTGATCTCCTCTTCTAAACTGGAGTTCTCCATCCTCAAGCTAAGTCAGACCCCAGAAGAAAGCCTCCTTCCTGCATCCTGTGTACATCCCTGAATAAACTTGCCCTGCCAAGTCAGTCAGGATAGTACATTCCAAGTACATGTACCCCTCCTTCCAGAAGGTCAGTCCTGGGCTTCTAACTTTTTCCTTCATGCCTTCTCTTAGGAATCAGAAACTCCCAAGTTGACATCCTAACTCTGGAGGTGCTAAGTTCCTGGCCTCTGTTCTCTTGTTTATAACATGGCAGGGCTGCTTTCTGTTTCCCTGGAGATGTTGGAAGGCGTCAACTACACCAGTAAGAAGCTTCTAGAAGGGTGTGGAGAGATGAGTCGGAGGTTAAGAACACTTTTTGCCTTTGCAGAGCGTCTGAGTTCAATTTCCAGCCCCATTAGGTGGCTTACATCCTCCTATAACTCCGGCTCCAGGAGATATGACGCCCTCTTCTGGCCGCCTCAGTCACCTGCATGCATGGTGCTCAGACAGACAAGTAAACACACCTGTTTACACATAATTTTTTTTTAATTGTAAGGAAGCTTCTAGAAGAATGGCTGGAATACAGGAACTTCTCAGTGCCCTGTCCCTTCCCACTGCTCCCAGCACTGATTCAACCAAAGAAGCAAACCAGAGAATCTCAGCCAAAGGGACCATCCACTGACACAACACAAACAGTTTGTTCCAGAGGATACGGCTTGCCAGTCCTTGGCTGTATTGCTATTCATTCAGTCGCAGCTTCGCTATCACAAATCAGTGGTAGACGATTATAGTTAGAAATACCCTCTGTATCGAAAGCTTTTCCACATTAACCCTCAAGTTATGTTGTAATGTATGGTGTCATCACCACCCCTCCCGTACCATCAGATGGCCCGTGGTTCTTCCTCTTTGTCCACCACCAAAGAGGAGAATCAAGCTCTGCCCATCAGAAACTGAAAAAAAACTCCAAGTGCAGTTTTCCAGACACACAAGCTATATTTCTCAACAGTTCCATCTAGTCCCTTGGCGAATACATCTGAAGGCTTACTAAGGGCCAGGTGCTGTGGTAGGCACTGGAGATAGAATGAGGGAGGAGGTGGGCGTAGCCATACCATCCACCCTAGAGCCGACCACTGGACAGTAAGGATGTCAGCCAACAAAGAAACTAATGGGGGTGTTGTTTCTAGTTGAGCCATCTTCAACAGACTCATTTTCAGATTGGGGGTTGAGGCCTGGAAGCTGGAGAGGAATGAGCTTGCCAGGCATGAGGAAGTATCCTGGCTAACGAGGAGAGAGCCATGTGAAGACACATCTAAGCCAGCAAAGGCAGGAGACAAGATTGGGCCAAAGAGGCAGGAAGCCCCATCCGTACTCTGAATCAGTGGTTCCCTGTCTCCGTCATAATTATCAGCATCACCACGTTAAAGGACAGAAGCCACATCAGCATAAAAATGTGCTTTGGTTGAATCAGGAGCAGGATATCTGGGACTCCCCAGAATCTTTGGTCCCCAAGAGAACCCCACAGCCATGGAAGATAATATTTTAAATGAGCAAGATGTCCAAAGTACCACATTCTTTTCACTGACCACTAATTATATCCCTTAAGATTCCCAGAGCCCCATCTGAATACATACAGATGTACACGCATATGCACACACACGTATTATTGTAGATGAACTGGTCTTTCTAAACAGCCAGCAAGAATGGTCAGGGTGATACACAGCTGACCCTCTCATAGAAGCGACCCGTGCCTGTGGTGGCCTTGGGTGCACACCACATTCTGATTTAGTGGTCAGTTAGTGGTCAGAACTCTTCCCCTTGTGGCCTGGTCTCTACCCAGAGCCACAAATACGCAGTCAGGAGGAGAGTTAAGATAGAAGGTCGGAGCTCAGTGGTGCAGTCCTTACCTAGGACGTCCAGTACCCTCGGTTCAATACCCAGCCAGGGGTGGGGAGAGTCTTTACCCTCTGAGGGTCTCTGTGTAGTAACAGGCTCTTGTCCCTTAAAAACATCTTGTCCCTTCAGAGATATCTGGGAGGCTGCTCTGTAAGTTATGCATGATTATCAGTGAGGATGAAAGTAATTTCTATCTGACCAAAAATATAACCTCAAAGTACATCATCATCCTACGGAGTATTGGCCAGTTTTGAGTCTGATTTACTCAACAGATTTCCGCACACATACACACGTTAAGCCCACCTCCTGCTGATCCCATAAACGGTTGGTGTCTTTGACTTATACTCACTATATATTTGTTCGAGAGTCATGTTTTTAATTTGTTAAAATATTGTGCATCCAGGTAAAGGTGGCTCAGTGGTTAAGAGCACTGGCTTCTCTTTGAAGGGAAGTGGCTTTGATTCCCAGCAATCACATGGGAGCTCACAGCCACCTCAAATTCCAGCTCCAGGGGATCCAGTGCCTTCTCTGTTCTGCAGAGGCACTCGGAATATAATTGATATCAGATATACATGCAGGTAAAATGCCTATATGCTAAAACTAAACAAATAAAAATTTTATGCTGTGCACCAACCCAGATGTGGTAGTTTATACTTACAATCCCAGCATTTAGGAGACTGACACAGGTGGATTGCTGTGAAGTCAAGGCTACATACACTGAGCTATACAGTAAGTTCAGACCAGCCTTGGCTATGGAATAAGACCCTATCTCAAAAAGTAAATATATACCTGTATCCATACATATTCACATACTACACATAGAAACATAAATACACACACATGTAGACAGATATAATTTATAGAACAGTTTTTTTGTTGTTGCTGGGTGTTGTTTATTTATTTGTTTTTGTTTTGTCAAGACAGGGTTTCCCTATGTATCCCTGGCTATACTAGAACTTGCTCTGTAAACTAGGCTGGCCTTGATCTCAGAGATCCGCCTGCTTCTGCCTCCCTAGAGCTGGGATTAAAGGCATGGGAAACAGCTTCCAGCAAGTTTTTCACTTTTAGTAGCTTATGCTGCTCTTCTGTTTTGTGATTAACCGTTATGTAGTTAATGTTACGATCTGGATGCCATAAAGTCACAGCGTGCGATACTTCTCACATAGGAGGTTTACTGGAAAGGAAGGACAGCAGACTGTTAAGGCTCAGTGTCCTGAGTTTGATGTTCCCAGTTGACACAGTGAGATTACTGGTGTCCTGTCAGGACCTACGTTCTTGGAGAACAAAATGAATGGCTAAGGATACTGTGAGGAGCTGACCTAGTGCCACATTTATGAGAAGGCTGGGCCTGAACTGGGGCAGTGACATGTGTAGAAATAGGAGGGAGATGAAGATGCTTAGAGAGGCATGAAGGCTTGTCTGGGCCCCTGGTCCTGATGGTCAGTATGTCGCCACACTATGTGCTCCATGTGCTCCCAGTCAGTATGTATGTCACCACACTATGTGCTCAGTGTGCTCCCCTTCCTGTTTCCGTTCATGCATTTTTTTTAAATCATTTGCTTTTAATCTGTGCTGTGGCTTCCTCAGCATACTGCATGGCACTCAGATCACTCACAGATGAGTCTGTTGCAGTCAGGATGTAAAAGACAGATCTGCCAAGGCCTAAAGCTCACATCCAAAAGGTCCAAGGACATCGCTGTGAGAAAAACAAAGACACAAAGTAGCATTCCAGGGACATGACAGGGCATTCTTACGAAACTCGTCAGACTAAACTGTAGTGGCTACTCTCATCTCTGTATCCACGAAACCAGACCTCCAACGTGGCTTTGCCAAGAGGACTCAGTTCAGTGTCCTGGACCTTATAGCTAATCCCACACTGAGTTCACAGCTGCCTCAGGACTCTTGTCTGCCAGAAGTTTTGGCTGACTTTTGCCTGAACCTCTAGGGAGGGCTTGAAGTGCTCCTGATTCACAGGTTTGAAAAACCAAGCTCAGAAAAACCACCTGGCTGTGGACTACACCACCACATCCTCAACCTGGCTGCTGACTACACCACCCCATCCCCCAAGGTGCCTGCTGGATTTCGGAGGCTGTTTTCTCTAGCTACTCTCCATGTTGGAAGAGCTTTTTCTGCTCTACTGAATTTCCCTTAAGACAAGTTCTGGATTCGGTGTTCTGCATGTGAAACCATAGAGCCTGACTGTCTCATGGATAACTGTTTATCCCACCCCACCCCAGCACACATCACTCTGCTCTCCTTCCTCGCTGACCTAGGACAGCTCCATGACACCAATGGATGTCCTTCAAAGTTGAGGAGTATGCCTCTGGGGCTGGAGAGATGGCTCAAGTTAAGAGCACTTGCTGTTCTTAAAGAGAACCCAAGCACCCACATGAGGAGGCTCACGACCTTTTGTAACTCCAGCTCCAGGGAATCTGACATCCTCTGAGGGCACTTGCATTCATGTGACATACACACACACAGATACACACATACATATAAATAAAAACAAACAACTGTGCCTCAGTGGGATAAGACTTCTGTCTTAGTTATTCTGTGAAGTGACATCATGACCAAGGCAACTCTTAATAAGGAAAACATTTCATTGGGGATGGCTTACAGTTCAGAGTCTTAGTCCATTATCATCATGGTAGGAAACATGGTGGCCTACAGGCAAACACGGTGCTGGAGAAGGAGCTGAGAGTCCTGCATCTCGAGCCACAGGCAGCAGGAAGTGAACTGCCACACCGGGTATGGCTTGGGTATCTGAGAGGGCAAAGCCTGCCCCCAATGTTCACTTCCTCCCACGAGGCCACACCCACTCCCACAAGGCCACTCCCACTCCCACAAGGCCACTCCCACAAGGCCACACCTTCTGGCCATGCCACTCCCTATGGGCCTCTGGGAGCCATTTTCTTCCAAATCATCATAGCCTCCTTGCGTTTGGCTCAGGTTAGAAATGACAACACATCGTGAGTAAATTCTTTTTAACAGTTTTGGCACAGCTGTGAGATTTGAGACAGTGGCTTAATCCAAGTAATTCCACACTAAGTGACAGATCGGCACTGTCTGAGTGAGAAACCCGGCATTCTTCAGAGCCGAATGCGAGATAGAAGACTGTCATCTAATTCCTGACTTTCTCCACCATACTCTTGTTCAGTTTGTGATATTTGAAGTCAGGGCCATTATCAATACAGCCCTTTCCAGACATGAACCTCGGTTTCATGCTCTTACCTTTGTGCTATCTCCTAGGTGGTCTTCGAGGCCTTGCACAATCTGGAACCCCGTGGCTATGTTGTGGGGTGGATCATCGCCATCAGTTTGCTGGTGGGGATCCTCATTTTTCTGCTGCTGGCTGTGCTACTGTGGAAGGTAAGTCTGGAGAGCACAAGGGCCGGCTGATTTCCTACTCAGGACACCAGTTCTCAGGCCTCTTGAGGGCTGGGGAACCTTGGGAAATGTTTCCCTGCACAGTACAGGTATAGAGGAGGTCTAGCGGCCCCTTCAGGTGGAAGATGGAATCGTGCCTCCTCTTGGATCGCCTTAGAGAGAGAAGGGACTTAAGTGGCACTGCCACCATGGCTTTTCAGGAGGTCAGTCGGGTTCCGGTGAGATGATTGCTCCTGCAGGGGAAGCGATCTCATGATGGGTGGTACAGTGCTTTTCCGAGGTGACTACAGTTGAAGACAGTGTTATCTGTGATTTTGGCCTGGAGGGCAATGACAGCTTAGGTACTGTGGATTTTTATATGGGCATTCATTAAGAGACAAGTAGAGCCTGACCCATAGGTAAGGAGGCATACACAACCAGGCCGAGGCGGCTGGCTTTCACCCTGCTTTGAGTTATCTCATGGGCACAATGCAAATGCCTATTACAGGAAAAACCTCTGAGATTAATACAGGTGGGTGACTTAAATCCAAATACTTAGTTTCTTTGGGATTACAAAACAGTATGCATTGCTCAACTATGATAATGCTAAATAAAGTGTCACCCGGGGTTACATCTTGGAAAGGGCTGTGGTGAGCATGGGCTTGTCTCCAGCTTGGCCTGTTTCTCCGAAGATGTGAGGGAGGCTTTCTCATGGGTCAGCTTACTCATTGACAATTTGCTAGTTAAATTATCCACCCATATACCCAGTATATGTTCAGATGAGGTACTTCTAAAGTGAGAGTCGTGGGTTCAGTTCCTGTCTGTGCACATTCATATGCTCAGCACACGTGTGTGCCATAGCCTACATCAGAGGGACAATGTTCAGGAGCCTGTCCTCTCATACCATGTAGGCTACAGAATGCTGACTGTCAGGCTTGGTGGCAAGCGCCTTTACCTCTGAATCAACTCACCTGCCTCCCCCTTCTTGGTTTTGTTGCTGTTTTGCTTTTTAATTTGTTTTTATTTCATGTGCATTGGTGTTTTGCCATCATGTATATCTGTGTGAGGGTTTTGGATCTCCTGGAACTGGAGTTACAGACAGTTGTGAGCTGCCATGTCGGTGCTGGGAATTGAACTCAGGACCTCTGGAAGAGCAGACAGTGCTCTTAACCACTGAGCCATCTCCCCAGCCCTTCACCCTTGTTTTTGAAAGGTGGTTTCTCTTTAGCCTGGCGTGGACAGATGAGACTAAAATGGCTGGCCAGGGAATAGTAACAGCCTGCCTGTCTCTGCCTACCCAGTTATAAACCAGGACCAGCATGCTTGGCATCTTTTCACGTGGGTTCTGCAGATCAGAACTCAGTTCTTCATGCTTGCCCAGGACGTACTTTACCAACTGAGCCACCTCCTCTGCCCCTGTGGGTTCAACACTCAATCTGGAAAACTGTATACCAAATGCAATTTAGCATATGTAGACAGCCTACAGCTCCGGGAGAACTGTGTTTAACATACTTTCCTCAGGTTGATGGTCAGCTCCATTGTTCTAAACCCAGTGGTACCTTACTTGAAAGAGGGTATGGAGACTGAAGGAAACACATATGAGGGCACTACATGGAAATATGTCCGTCCTCCATTCCCACACATGTCAGATGTCCCTTGTGCTATCTGACAGCCTGTTGTTCCCTGGCAGCAATACTGTAAACTTCTCCCCATGTTGTTAGGAGTCCATTCCCAGCCACATCCTAATGCCAGTGCCTACTCTGTAGTCTGCAGTCCCTCTAGCCCTAGAATCAATATTGTCCCTGGCTGAACACAGCTTGTAACAATGCCAGTGTGATTGATCTTAAAACCAGAAAGTTGAGCAAATCCTTCACTGTGTCCTTAGAGCGAAACCCTAGGGATGGAGGCACAGAGGGATGTAGTTCACGTCGTAAGCTGCCCTCCTGAAATGCCACCCTGAGTCGCGGTAGGTTTAGCAAAGTGTTCATTTTCCTGTCTATGTGCCAACAGCAGGTATTTCCTCTTTTTGACTCCTCCAATTAGCCATTTGTTTACCCTTCATGGCCAGATACACTCTTAGGTCTCCCTCATCTCCAGCTCATTCCTGCTGAGAGGGCCTCTGGCCTAGGGGTGGAGAACAAGGCTCAGTGTCTGGAATCTGAAAAGGCCAGAGGTGGGTTGAGAGGGTGAACATCTGCCTTCCTGTGGGCTTTTGGAGTGAGAATAAAGCACTCTTGGCCCAGACACAGCGCAGGGAGTGCTGTGGCCATTCCCATTCCACTATATAGGTCACATGACCTCCTAATGGCCACCCCACTGAGCTCGCCACCCCGGGAACATCATATTACCTGTGCTCTCCTGCCTCTTAATGCCTGCCTTCCAGTATAGCTTTGTTTAGAGAGTGTGGTGATAGGCCATGGTCCCCGATAAGAACCACACACAAGCTGCAGGTCATAGCCTCTTTTCTATAGGACGGAACTGAAGGGCAAACTTGCACATACCACATGGTGGGGCCATTCTTCTTTGCAGGGCAAGAGAGAGGATACACATACTTCTTCCCTGCTTTAAAATATTATTACATAGAACTTGCCATCGTCATCACGGTTATGAGTACAGTGCCAGGTGGTGAGGGTCCAGGGTGGTGGGTTATGTATCCCTGTGCCTTGTTGGTACTTAGGTCAGAGTGAATGTAGGTAAAAGCAAGCTGCCCTCTGATGCCTAGGAGAGCCGACTGTTCCTTATTGATCTCCACAACCATGGTTCCCTTCCTGACGTGGAGTTATCTGGAAGCTCCTGCTTGAGATGAGGCACAGGAGTTAGGTGAATTTTGATAACTGTTGGTTGGGGCACCCTTGTTATAAAGACTTTCATCTTTTTCTAAGTCCATGATGGCACATAATGCCTACCTTCTAGAATCCTGTCAGCTGATAGACCTCAGGATTCTGGCCACCAAGGAGTGGTGTTTTAGTATTGGAATGAACACCTTCAGACACCTCTGCAGTGGTCCCAACTGGTTCTAGCTGGCCTTCTCCTGAGGGTTTCCAGCCTTCGACTTTGCCAACTGGTTCCTTTATGTGCTAACTTGGCAGCCTTCGTGTAAAGCTTTCTAGACCTGGCTCTCCACCCTGCTCCCCTGCCTCAAGGGGACTTTTCTCAACTGAGCTGTTATTTCAGTACAAACACGGGTTTGCTCAGAAGGTGAGGCACACACCCATGCTCCTGTATTTACTTGGCCACACACATATGCACATGTGTACACTCAGACACATACATATGCACATATATACACTCAGGCACACACCCATGCCTACACATTAAATTAATTTTAAAAATAAAAGTATGGCTGATAAGATGGCTCGACCTGCAAAGGTGCTTGCTGCCAAACCAGACAACCTAAATTCCCTGGAGCCTACGGGGTGGAAGAAGGGACAAGTTGTCACCTAATCTCCATGTGTACACTCCGGTGTGTACATGTGGACACATGAGAGCACAAAAATTAATTATATATTTTTTTAAAATCTCAGTATAGTCTTCATGTGAGAGGGTTGCCTACCGTCAGGCATCTGGCTCTTACACAAAGAGGGATGGGAGAGCATGAGAAAAAAGTCTTGGTTAAGCACTGCATATTAGGCTACAGACATGTTGTCAACTCTGATTCCTATATCTACCACCTAAAAATAATGCATTATGGGTATCAGGTTTAATATCATACTGATGGCACAGTACAGAGAAGCCAGCTGAATCTGGCTTAAGTCCAGTCCGACATCTGGCTTGTCTGACCTCACCAGTTTGGGCTTATTACCATACTCTATGTGTAATCCCCTCCACTCCCCTCCAGGGAAGCCACTGGCTGCCACCTGCCACCCAGCTGGCCAGGAAATACATACTGGATCGATGGCCAGAGGTCAGGTTCTCTTCCTGTAGAGAAACACCTATTTCCTTCTATTTTTTAATCTTGTAAAATATTTATTTTGTGGGGAGTTGGGGGAGGGTGTGTTGGTCTGTGGACAACTTGCAGGAATGGGTCCTCTCCTTCTGCCATTGGGTCCTAGAGACTGGACACAGGCCCTCAGGCTTAGTGGTAAGCTACTTTACCCACTGAAGTATCCAAGAGACCTCTGAGTTCCCATTCAGAGTACCTCTGGGTGCTGTTGCCTGTGGTTGGTCATCTGTGTCTTATACACATGAGCCAAAAACGGTTGTCCCAGAGCTGCGTGCTCTAAACACAAATCCTGGTGCGACACTGAAAGCTCAGCTGGGGCATTCATAGTGATACACAGGCCTGTGGGTCTACACACTTCACACTCACAGGTGGCCAACGTCTTTATTCAACAGGTAGCATCGGGTCCCTGCTAGGTGGCAGTAACTGGGAAGAGAGGCAAACAACAGACCTCATACTCTCTTAAAACCTGTGAGAAAGGTACTCTAGTGGCAGAGAGGATCAAATATGACTTGGCCTGGTTCACAGCCCCTGAGCCTTGTGACATGTGTCCTGTAAGGTTCCTATCTTTCTGAAATATAAGCCCCTCTAGGTCCCACAAATGCCTTCTCCACGATGCTAAGCCCCAGCCCTTGCGCTCAGCCCACCCAGCCTTCCCCCAACCCCTGCCATTACTGCTCCCCAAAACCTTCCTAAAGGACCTGCTCATGGCCCAGACTCTCTCACGCTTGGCGGCAAAAGGACCTGGCTCCTACACAAAATCCACAGCAAGGCCCCAAGCTAAGCTGAAATGGATCCTAATCAACCTCCTCAGGGCTGTGCCGTCCGCGGACACGGGGAGCTGTAATTTAAACTTGATGTGCGAGGGTTACAGTAGCCTGCCAAACCACTGTGCAGGAGGAAGACTTTGAAACATGAAACTCTTTCAAGGGAGAAAATCCAAAAGCATTCCCTCTCACTTGCGCCAGCTCCTAGCCAAGTTGGAAGACAACCCAGCCCGGTGCCTCTTCCTAGAGGCCTGTTTATGGGAAGGTTGAATCGTTCAGAGACACAAGAGCATGGGGTAGCATGTCTGAGAAACACCTTCAGCTCAGTACACTAACTAGCCTGAGCTAGCAGAAAGAGATTCTTGGGCATTTGCCCTTTAGGAGAAAAACGCTTCTCTGCCTCCCCCTCTCCCTTTCCCCAGACCATCTCTTCCTGTCTGCAGTTTGCCAGGCGCACAGGCCAATCCTTCAGTGAAGGAGCTCACCCCCTGCCATCATCCAAGGATCCTCCATCTCTTTTCTTTTCTGATTGACACTTTTTCCAAAACCAGATGATTTGAAACAGCATGCCATTGTTTCACCAGGAGGACCCAATCCCGACTGGTCAAGTGACAGAGAGGGAGGGTGCAGAAAGGGTTTGGCTCCCCTTTCCCCTGAAAAGAGCTACTCAGAGGCCAGAACCCTTCCAAGAGCCTGGTATTCTCAAGCTTTCTTAGAAAACATGGTTTTTATTGGAGAACATCACTAGCAACTTACAACAAAAAAATAATTAACAGTGGACATCTTCGGAGTGGCACAGAGAATGTGTAAGATTTGGCAGCTACTCCAGAGGCCACTGGGGTCAGCAACTTACCTCCAAACCAGACTTCTCAAAAGAGTGTATAGACACATGCACACACAGATACACACTCCCACCCCAACCCCATTGAAAATCATGTGCCTGAAATGTGTGGAGGGACTGGTTTATATTTGGAGATAAATATTGGTCTAATACTATATCCTCGACATCTCGAGATGGAGACATGCTATCTAAACAGTCAAGTAACTGAGAGGCCCATAAACACAAGGTCCAGAGCCAGTCCAAAGGAAGAGTGCGTTCAAGGTCCTTGGAATGGCTGGCCAAGAGATACCCCAAAGGCCAGTGCACAGATGGGCACCTCCAAAAGACTAGATGCCCTGGAGTAGTCTGTCACACGTATCACCCTGAAGTGGACTGGACCACAGGACTGAATACCTCAGAACTGGGTTTGTTCTCATCTTTCTCTGGCTGTATTGAATCACCCCGCATCCACCTAACCAAGCTGCTCAGGAAGAATCTGCCAGTTTTCTGGCAGGCTTGGAGACACATCCTGTTAGTCTATGGGGAGCTACCCTTTGGGGGTTCAGACTTCTGTCAGGACTAGAAGGTACTCTGCTTCTCCAGGCCTCCAGCTAAATAAACCTTGAAGTGAGGCATGCCTCTCCTTCAAACAGGATAATTATAAAAAAAAACATCTGACCGCTCCTCGGAAGATTCCAGAAAGGACTCAGGAAAAATAACTGACTGCATTGGGTTGGAAGTGTGGGGTCGCTATGGGTACAGAATATGCTACTTGTTAATCATTTCCCAGAAGGCTCAGGGTGGACCGCCCAAGACTTTCCAGAATTTTCTCCCAAATACCCAAATAGTGCTAACAAAAGCTGGGTATGTATGCCCAAGGGAGGCTTGCAAGGGAGAAAAGTACATCAAATCTTGCAAGTTGTTGAGCATCTCATAATTTTCTCTGCTTTACAGTGTATCCATACTTTAACATGGGATTAAAAATGTTTCTCGGGTCCTTGAAGTTTGCTAAGATTAACACTGAAGCTTTCTTAACACACAAAGGTTACCATATGAGCCAATGGCTGAGTTTTTTATTCTGATCACAGTAGACACTTCTCATGAGATATATGTATCAAAACATCATGTTTAATACCTTAGACGTATTCTTAAATCTGCTCCCTATGCCTTAAGCAAAAGGAAAACTCTTTGTTACTTACTGCTGGGGGTTGAATCTAGGGCCTGACTCATGCCAAAAGCAACAGCCCAGCCCAGGAAACAATTTTTAAAACTAAAACGTATCATGCTACTGATTTGTCAGCTGTTAATAACAGGGTCAATTTTTGCTTTTACTTTGTATATCTCCCTTCAGTATTTGGGTTCTCAGCCAGGCAGGTGGATCTCTGTGAGTCTGAGGCCAGCCTGGTCTACATAGTAAATGCTAGGCCAGCCAGAGTTATATAGTGATACACTCTCTTAAAATATATATGTGTGTGTGTGTGTGTGTGTGTATGTATATACACACACACACACACACATACATGTACACATACACACATACATTTGCACACACATGTTGTACACATACACTCACACACACGTGTGATTCTCAAGAGTTTACCTGAAGACTCTGATTATGACCCTTATGATCTCTCATGGTAGACAGATAGTCTGTCTGCTTGTTTGTATAATTTTATGATGTAAAGATGACTGAAGGAAGGACAGAGGTTGGGCCTCTGCTCACATAGATGGATGAAGTCCTGACTCCTCCCTCAGATATTTAACTCTGAAGTCTGCTAAATGCCCAGGCATCTGGGGGTGAGATCCTGGCAGTAGGGGCAGATAGGAGTGGCCAAGCAGTATTCATGACACGCTGTGATAGGCTGAAGGATCTTGCCGCCCTTCCTGGGAATATGTGAAGAGTTATAATTAAGGCAGGTGTCTCAGGCATGGGACCTAACACTAGTTAGCACAGGGTACCATACAGTGTGGTGGCCATACAAACTAATGTTCATGCATTCACTCATTCATTCATCCATCCATTCATTCTTGGGGCGTGTGTGTGTGTGTGTGTGTGTGTGTGTGTGTGTGTTGCTAAGAACAGAAGCCATGGCCCTATACATACTAAGCAGATACTAAATGACTAAATCATTCCCCAATCTTCTTCCCTTTGTTCTCTATACCTTTTACTTCATCTGCCTGAAAATCTGGGTTTGTTAGAATAAGACCCTCTACTGCCATCTGTTGGGAAGTGGTCCTTGTAAACTTCTCTATGACATCTGGCAACCCTGATTCCACATGTGCATGCCTCTCCTGCACTGATGCACTCAGCCTTCCCCAGCCACGGGAGTGTGCTGTGCTTTTTAAGCAATGGCCTTTTGGGGAAGAAATGCACACCCGTGGCAACTCAGCCTCCCCTGCATACAATCACCCATAGGTTGACCATCGGGATCAGTACTCTTAGAGCCTGGGGTTCTGGAGATGAGAGTGGAGTTTGCAAGGCTATTTGGGCAGCTGGATTGATTTCTTTGAGAGGAAAGAATTTGTTCTGGTGTCTGCAGGAGGGGACAGCGCCATGGCTTTGTTGGTGGCAAGAATGATATCCATAATGACATAGGCATGTGAGTGTCACCATGGCATTAGCTGCTCTAAGTCCTTTCAGCACGTGGTTTGGCCTATGAAGTGTACATGGTGCACATGCATACTTGTGGGCAAAACACTTCGTGCACATAAAAATAAATATGTTTTTGAAAGATGGCTCTCTCCACAGCAATCAGTTCAGTCAAGATCACCCCCGCCCCATGAATTATCCCCAGAGCCCCATCTCCCAGGTGACTCGCCATCCTTTCAGGTTGAAAATCGGTACTGACCGCCACAAGCTAGAAAAAGTTGCTTAAACGCTGGACAGTAGCAATTGAAGTGACTGTGTAAGATGAATCACTCGTCCTACCTTGTAGGAAAAGCCACAGGCCAAAGCAGCCTCAGGGCTGGAATAGAGAAGTCCTCTGAGTACTGAGCTGGAGAAAACTGCCAGCCTGGGTCAGGATGCAGAGCCAGCCCTGGGAGACTCCATGCTGTTGACGCCAGCATAGACCTGAGTCAGGATGCAGAGCCAGCCCCGGGAGACTCCATGCTGTTGACTCCAGCATAGATAGACCATGAATGCCACAGACGTGAGAGATGGTTCTAGATGACAAAGAGGAATGGGGTCCTGTGGATACTTTTACAAGTTTGTTAGGTGAGAGCAGTATTTGTCAAATGGCTCCAAAGATGGCTGCTGTCTCTCAGGACATTAGTGTTTGTATAAGGATTGAGGACATAGTTTAGTTGGTAAAGTCCTTGCTACACACCTGTAAGGACCTGTGCCCATCCCAACACCTATATAAAGCCAGGCCTACACTTGTCATCCTGGTGCTGGGGAGGTAGTCACCGTCAGATCCCTGGAGCTTTCTGGTCAGCCTGACCTACTTGGCATGGTCCAGGCCACTGAGGAATTCATTTCAAAAATCCAAGTGGACAGCTCCTGAGGAACACCACCTGATTCTGACCTCCACACATAAATACATAATATACATATACACATATGCATACAAACACAAGCATATAAACACATATACATAAGCACACAGATATATATACAAACATACACACACACACATATATATATATGCATATCTGTACACATATGTACATATACACATAGATACATATACAAATAAACACACATATATATATACATATAAACAATGCACACATAAACATATGCACCTGTACACATAAACATGAAAACATATGAATACATATGCATATATGTAAATAAACACATACACACTAAACACATATACATATATACACACATATGCAGGAGGAAAAACAGCAAATCAGCTCTAAAAATGGTGGCTTCTCCCATGGCTGGTCAGATTCTTTGCTGTACTATCTCTGTACATTTGTCTATCACAGATGTCTAGAAGAATGCAGCCTTATCAGACTTAAATGACTGTGACATGTGTTCTTTCACCGCTCCAAATACCTTTGAGTAACCTCCAGTAAGTGATGGTCTCCAGTACCTAGTGCTGTGGTAACACTGTTGCTGCAGCTCACGTGAGGAACAGCTTGCTGGGAGATAGACTTCAGGAAGTCAGTGTGCTAACCTGAGACATTCTTCTAGCATCCTCAGCCCTGGGAAGGGCTAGGTCCTACCTCCCCATGCCTCAGGCTGCCTTCGAATCCAAATGCAGTCCTAACACAGAGCCTCTTCTATCTTTCAGATGGGCTTCTTCCGCAGAAGGTACAAAGAAATCATTGAAGCTGAGAAAAACCGGAAAGAGAATGAAGATGGTTGGGACTGGGTCCAGAAAAACCAGTGACCCACTCTGCCAGTCATATGATGCCCTCACGTCCCCATCACCAGCCTGTGGTCCTTGATCTTTGTATCTTCCATATTTGGAAGAAAGAAATCTTCTCCAGATTTTTCGGAGGCCCCACTGACGACGCTATTCTCTTTCTCATTCTGTCAAGCCCGGTTCCGACCTGAGATGGCCACCTCCAGCCAGGTCACATGACTGGGGCCACCACCACTCCCCTTCACAAGATGAACTCAGAACTTTGGAAAGACAAGCTATAGAGCAAACCAATATTTATGGATGCAACATTGTGTGGTCAACCCTCAGGGGAAAACTGTTACCTAAAAGTATTTTTTATAAATGTAAGCCTTTTATATTGATCATGTCTTTATATTTGTATCAATGTTTTATTATTTCTATTAAATAGTTCTATAATTCACTCAAGCACTGAAATCTTGGAAATACATGTACCTGCATACAAATTTTAAAGAGAAGGAACTTATTCTACTTTGGAACTTGTTATTAGGGAAGAGAAAAAAATCTTGCAGATAAAACAAACTGAAGAAACCTCATGAAATGAATCCACCAAGCTGGGCACACTGCAAAAGCACCAAGGATATGACTAGACCACCTAAGACATTTATTCCCCATTGTTACCACCTGAAGTCAAGTTCAGAGAGCTTGAAGCATCGGTGTTTTCTCTTCTGGACCTCTCACTGGGAGATTCTCGGCAGGAACCAGGGTGGAAAGCTTGGTTTCCTCCCAGCAGATGCTCTGTGCCACCCTGATGCATGTGGCAGGCACTGTACCCTCCTCTGGAGCCAGCAAGTGCTGGATGGACAACTGGTCAACCTCAGAATAGCATCTCATCCTAGACAACATACACCAGAGTTCAGAGCCCAGGACTGAAGCTGTGCTCTCAGCAAAAACCTGTGTCTCTATGTGTAAGCTGTTACCTTGTGGTATAATGTTAGCACAAGGCTCTCTGTTTCCTCTGTCACTCTTGCTGTCCCCAACTGGTGGATACCTTCCCAGAGAGGATCACCCGACACGGTTTGTGTTTATGTCTTAGGTGGAATTCTCAAGAGTCAAACCCTGAAATAGGACTTGGGTGCAAATAACTTATTGAGGAAGTCTTCCGAGAACGTAGCAGTGAGGAATTTCAGAATACAAGACAGGAGAGTATGGGGAGACAGGCAACAGTGTCCCTTCAGGGCACAGCCCATGAGATGGCTTCAGACCAGTTAGATCCAGTGGGCTAGTCAGGCTCAGGAACCTGGACTTTTGTGATTCCCACACCTGCAGGTGATATAAACTTTCTGCCCTTAGTTCTTGCTGACAATATGACTCTGTCCTCTAGAGGAGAACTTTGGGGGCACCCTCAAGTAAGGAGATCCAGAAATCATGCTTAGAACTCTGAGCCAAGAGCTTTGGCAACCCCTTCCCCCCACAAAGTGAATGCTACCTTCAGCTTTGTGTAATCAAAAAAGCCATGAGTCTAAGCTGGTCCTAGAAGTCAAATGTTGCATCTGACCGTGGAATAGAGACAGTGGTCACTACATGGAATGGACAGCCCAGGAAACTAGTTAGTGCACACCCAGTTCTTAAGTTTTATCAAAAGAAATAAGGAAAGAAGTCTTGGCTTTACCAGCCATGTGCATCTTGGTCTGTGGGTGAGGCACTGTGCTGGATGTTGGTGGATCCCCTGAGAACACAGTCACCTCGTGTCTAAGGGTGGTAAGCCCTCCCACAATAGGTATGGAGTGTAGATTCTTTATGAACCCCATTTGCAGCTGTCTATGACGATCGTTGAATCGTGTCGTGGTTTCCTTTACTAAATCATTTGAGAGTCAGCTGGTGAGACCACTACAGAACCGTCTGCAGTTATAGCCAAAATGCTTCTGTCCCCACTGGCTTACTTCCTGCAAAGGGCTTGGCTGCACCAGTGGAGACTGATGACTCACGTACACACCTCAGCTAGCCAGCAGAGCCACACCTGAGAAAGCATGGAAGGCAGGAAGAGCAGACTCAGCTGCAGTCTGGCCACTTGCACCTGATCTCAAATGGTGAAACCTCACGAATAGTCATGTGCTCAGAAGGTCACTACAACTTCAGGAGGCAGATTTTAAGAAAACTGTAATGGTATCTCTGAAAGCAAATCCTAAAAAGCACTGTAGGGGAGAGGAGGCCTCTCTGCTTATGCTGAGTGCTAGAGTGTGGCTCCAGGCACAGAGGCAGGGAATCAGGTGGAGCATTGTCTTGGAATTCTTTCAGCTGGGTAGTTCAGCATCTCCATGCCAGTCTTCTGCAGGCAGTGGGCAGGTGGGTTGATGTGCCTGTGTTACCTCTTTCTAGGACATTCTTTTTTAAAAGCCCACTGTGTAGCCCGTTGCATCCTTCCGCTGCCTCTGAGTTCATTCTGCAGACATTCTCCAGGGAGCTATCATTTGTTTGCTTCTCTTTTTTAGTTGTGTCTTCTGTGGTTTTAACCAGCTCAAGAAAGTCTAGAGCATCCCCAAAGTGAGCCCTACCACAAAGAGGCTATGAAATGTAAACAGAACACCAGCAGGAGGGACCTGGGAGCTGGTCAATTGACCAGAGCACACCCTGTGTCCCCCGTCACTGACTCAGGCAACGCTTTGGGAAAGCACCTCGGGGCTCAGCAGTCTGGCAGGTTGCATGAAGTCATCTGTCCTAGTCCCCCCTCCATCCATCCTTTGGTGCCCCCACCACCCAACACCCTACCCTCACCCCCACACACCAAGTATCACATGCCCTACTTCTCTAAATCCAAAGGCAAGGGAATTCTCAACAAACAGCGTACTGTTGAGACACCTCAGTGACCAGTGACCCCTGTTGTGTGCTACCTGTTGAGCCCCAGTATGGTGGGTGTAGAAATGTTATCCACATTTATTTAAGGATGAGACAGCTTTATACCCAATTACCTGAGAAGCATAAACCTAGGAAAGGAATGCGTAATGTCAACTTCCTGAAATTTAGAGGTACTACAAAGCATTGTCATGTGATGGGTGGAATAGGACACAGCTTGCCCGACACACAGGAAGCAATGGGTTCATTCCCTAATAACCCCGCCCCCAAATATCACGTGGGGAAACTGTCCCCTTGATAAACAAAAGGCAGAAACCAAATATTCTCAGAATGATTTCACACTTCCTCGAGAACATAGAATTTTAATAGATGTGGGTTTTGGTTCTGGAGTCTTATATTCTAAGATACTGACAGAAGGGAGGCTGCAGGGCCCCTGGGGCCCGTGTGGTGC
This sequence comes from Grammomys surdaster, assembly GCF_004785775.1. Classification (NCBI taxonomy): domain Eukaryota; kingdom Metazoa; phylum Chordata; class Mammalia; order Rodentia; family Muridae; genus Grammomys; species Grammomys surdaster. The sequence goes on from NW_021624345.1 coordinate 22,903, forward strand.
TCTGTTACGGTGTTTGGTTTGCTTTGTTTGACCCCAGTGTGCACAGTGTGATTGGCGGTGTGAGTTTAAGCTTCCTGAGTGGTTTGTTGCATGACGGGCACCTTTGCTCTCTGTATGCCTGCAGCTTTACTGAGACTCAAGTGTGCACACGCACACACACACACACACACACACACACACTGCCCGAGCGGATTTGGAGTAGGAAGGCTGTCTTTCCTCACTGTGTCTTGTGAATTCATGTCCATTTCTGCGGTCACTTCTGAATCACATGCACTGTTTGGGAGATGCCAGGTTTACAAAAATAAGTGTTTGGAATAAAACAAAATATGGCTTCAAATGATCCCAGTGTGTCTGACTGTGATTTCATTGCTGCTAAGAACTTCATAAGGGACTGAAGAGGAATTCCAGTATAATGCAGTGTGAGCACTAAAGAGCACACCAAGGACTGCTGACTCTCATGGGAACATCCCACATGATGGGGCTGAATCTGCCCTTAAGACATAATTTGGACACTACCACCTATGTGTGTTGCCTGCCTGCCTGGGGCTGGACCTGGTATCTGTCTAGAAAGAAATACAGCTCAATGAAATGGGTGTTCTTCATCACAAGCAGACCTCTTCCACATGTATGTAATGTAAGTCATTAAGCATTTGCCCAGGCTATCCTCAAACTTGTTGTGTAGCCAAGGATAGCCCAAATTTTAATCTTTCTGCCTCTATCTCTAGAGTACTAGGATTACAGGTGTGTGCCACCACCTCTGGTGTTTTGAAGGCAAGAATCTCATTCTAAGCAAGATTCCGCCAGCTGTGCCAACATGCTCAACCCCCCTGTAAGCTTTCTGCCAGCCCTCTTGCACACTTACAGACATTTCCTTAGATTTTAAATCTCTATTTGCTAGCTACAGCCTCATTCTTATCACACATACTTTTAACTTGTGAATTATTTTTTTCTTTTTTCCCTAAATATTACTAACAAAGATCTACCTAATATGTTGCTTGCTTTCAAGAATAAGCGTCTGGCTCTATCCAGTCTGGGTTTTGCTTTCTAGTTCATCAATCACAATTTTCATGCATACAAGTATGTTCTCTTCAGCCATCATTGTTAACTTTACCCAAGGGCTGGCCAGCCGTCTCGGTGGGTAAGCACACACACACACACACACACACATGTACACACATGCACATACACATGCACACACATACACATGCACACACATGCACACACATACACATGCACACACATACACATGCACACACATACACATGCACACACATACACATGCACACACACATGCACACACATACACATGCACACACATACACATGCACACACATACACATGCATACACACATGCACACACATACACGTGCACACACATACACATGCACACACATACACATGCACATACACACACTGCTCTTTTTTTCCTCTCATGACTCATTCATGGGCTCATGTTCTTCATGCGGCTCCTTAATTATTTACTGTTGGCTGGTGGTTGGTGACTTCCCTTAGAAAGTTCTTTATGGTAATTCTTTGAAGCCTAGGATGACATATGTTCCTGCAGAGAGCACTTGCCTTCACCTCTGCCAGGCTCCCATCTGGGATCAGGCCTTGGGGTTTTAATAGACCACCCATGGAATGGGTACAGCAAGTCCATTCCAAGGCTAGCCCATGCCCTTTCTCCACAGGGTGGGATCCAGAGCCCTCACACAGCCCTGTGCTCTGCTCTACACCACCAAGAGCCTCGGTCCTTCAAAGTACTGACCAGGGGCAGAATGCTTATTTCTGATTGGCTCTTTCATCTGTTCATTTATTTATTCATGATTCCGAATTTGACTATGTAGCCTGGGCTGGCCTGGCACTGGAATCCTCCCGCCTGGACCCGTAAAGTAATAAAATCAGTTGTGTGCCTCCATGCCTGCCACTTTATAGGCCACTGATCCCTGCAAGGCCATGAAAGCTCAACTTCTGCTTTGTAGGTGTGTGTGTGCAGGGAGATGTCACATTTTTACTATAAAGCAACAACAGCGAAAGAAAACTAAGCGTACAGAAAAGTAGAAAGAATTTTAAGTAAACACCAAGTCCTTGGCATCTAGATTCACATCCCCATTTTATTCCATGTGCTTTGTCATTTCTCTACCAATCTTCTTTCCACACACTCATGTTTCATGATATTCAACGAAAGTTAGCTGCAACGCATTCTCCTCTGGACGTCAGTAGATTCCTGCTGTTTGACCGGCAGTCATATTTTTCACCCATGATGTCTATTAGATTCTTTTGGAATCTGCTCGGATGGTTTCTAGTTTTTTCCCTCTATATAAACACGTTTATCATTCATTTCTTTAAACACATGAAGCTTTCATGAAACGCACGCCACTCCCGAGGGCTGAGGTCTCTGTTGCCATTCGTTCCACTGCCCCCAAACGCGAGTCTATTTCCCTCATATTTTTTTAACCTTAAACCATTTCTCGTCTTCCTCAGAATGTATCTGTTGGAATTTGAAATGGTTTCCCCCAGAACGTTTCCATTTGCTTCTGCAGGACGTCCAAGGGACTCAATAACTGGTACTGTTTTAAATTAAATCCTCGAGGCTCCCGGCCCACCCAGCTGGTGAGCAGTCAGACTTTCAGACTTTCAGAGAAGTTTCTTCTCCTGTCCAGTGCCAGAGTTCTAGTTTGCCACTAGCTTGGTGTCCTTTGAAGGGACAGCAAGAGATGACTTGTGACTCCACCTTGCCACTGCACTTTCCTGTCTCAGACCTATAGAAAGGAGACACTCCAGGTTCCTCTCCTTGACTGGTCCAGGACTGTATCCAGTGCCTGCTCTCCCTGGTGAAACAGACACTGAAATTCAAGTGGGCTTTACCGATGCTTTATACTCTTGCCATTTCATCAGTAATTTACAAATACAATGTTTCAACTTTTTAAAAATCACATTTGTTTATTTATTTAGTATCTGTGTGTGCATGCATGCATGCCAACGAGCAGCCATGTAGACCACAGCATACATGTGGTAGTCATCAGTCAATTCACAGAAATTTTTCTCTCCTACCACATGGGCTCCAGGGATTGAACTCTGGTTGTCAGGCTTGGCAGCAAGCCTCTCTGCCCACTGAACCCTGTCAGCAGCCCTCAGTGTTTCCTCTTTTGTTTTCAAATATTTTTCTATATATCTGCGTTTGCTATATTTAATCTAATTGGGGCTGGAGAGACGGCTCAAGATAAAGAGTGTGGGCTGCTCTTGCAGAGGGACTAAATATGGTTCTGAACACATAAGTCTCAGGACTGCCTGTAATTCCAGTTCCAGGGGTCTATGCCTTCTGCTGGCCTCACATGCACACACACACACACACACACACACACACACACACACAGATATTAAATTTTTTACATTTTGTTTGCCTTTTTAAAAATTTTTGAAACAGGATCTCACTGTATATCCCTGATTGGCCTCAAATTCTGAATGTAGGTAGATCAAGTTGTCCTCTAACTAATAGAAATCTGCCTGCCTCTGCCTCCCAAGTGCTGGGATTAAAGGTGTGAGCCACCATGCCCAGCCAGAAAATTAAATTCTAGAAAGAAAGAAAACAAAGGAAGGAAGGAAGGAAGGAAGGAAGGAAGGAAGGAAGGAG
>NW_021624345.1:26933-44930 GCF_004785775.1 Grammomys surdaster
GAGAGAGAGAGAGAGAGAGAGAGAGAGAGAGAGAGAGAGAGAGAGAGCGAGCTGGCGGTGCTCAGCTCACCTCCCCTTCTTCACTCAGCTGGGACCCTGGCCCATGGGCTGTTGCTGCCCACATTCAGGGTGGGTCTTCAGTGAACTAGAAACTCCCTCAGAGACATACCGGATTCGTCTTCAAGGTGGTTGACAGTCAGGATTAAGCCTCCACAGGTGCCCTCTTGCTGAGTTCTGAGTTCTCTCTGGGTCTTTTCTGTAAGGATGAGACTCTACCCATGAGAACCATCATGAGCTAATCAAGTCTCAAAGCACTCGCCTCCAAATCCCTGGAGAGTGGATCCAATCTGTTCAACAAGGACAATTCGTAGATCGTGAACACTCCAACTGTGGTACACACAGAAAAGTACTGATTTCAAGAAAACCTGGAGTTGAACAGAAAAGGAAATACAAGCAGAGCCTGCTGCGCAATTCAGGTATGGACATGTTTATGTAGTCATAGTAAACACTGAGTATCAAACCAAATTACACTTATCATTAGAACAAGAGGGAACAGCTGGGGATGATGGCCAAAGACTTGGGCAATAGAGGCAGGTAGATCTCTGTGAGTTTGAGGCCAACCTGATCTGCATAAGGTGTTTGAGGCTAGTAAGGCTGACATGGTCAGAACCTGTCTCAGAATATATTTAATAAATAAATAAATGGGACAGGAAGTAGGGACTCAGTGGCGCGAGATTCCAGAAATGAATTAACTCTTCATCTTCTACTGAGGAACCCCTCCAGATGATACCTGAAATATCAAGGTAAATGTGAGTGACACTTGTGACGTAGGCAGAAGCCACAAGCAGTGATACACACCCATCATCTGTCACTCCAGCACCTGGAAGCAGAGACAGGAGGTCATGAGTTCAAGTCCAGCCCGGACTACATGGTGAGTTTGAAGCTTGGTCTATGGGACCTCTTTATCATCCCAGCACTTGTGAGGCAGAGGCAGGAGAATCATGAGTTCAAAACCAACACCTGGAAGCAGAAACTGGAGGTCATGAGTTCAAGTCCAGCCTGGACTACATAGTGAGTACTTATCTTAAAAACAAAGTAAGACAACAACAACAAAATGGAGGGCTGGAGAGGTGGCTTAACAGCTAAGAACACTAGCTGTGCTTTCAGCTTGCCCTGGTTCAATTCCCAGCAACCACATGATAGATGACTTACAAGCATCTGTAACTCCAGTTCTAGGCCAATGCTCTCTCCTGGCTCCCACAGCCACGCACACACACACATGCTAACAGACATTTATGCAGATAACACACCCTACACATAAAGTATATTTGTTTAAATACCTGTGGTACGTGACTGTCATTCTAATACCTAAGAAGTAGAAGAAAAAGGATCAGGAACTCAAGGTCAACATGAAGTACAATAAAAATTCATTTCGGGGGAGGGGAGAGAGGGGGGATACACACTCATTGTCCATACGAACGAGTAATGCACATGGGAGATACAAGTTTCTGCCAGGCTTTATAGAGTTACGTAATTCTCTAAACTCTGTGCTTTGTAATTCCCATAAGAGTGAAAGCATGACTGGAAAGTCACTTGTAACAGATGCTGTCTGTGCCTGAAGAGATTATAAACTGTGAGGATTTCTCTGGGACAGTCTGTAGTGTGTCGAGGATCTTGACTAGTGGACTCAAGACACACAGGATGACAGGACTTTACCTTAGGGTAGATTCCCCCATCAGAGAACCGGAGTCAGAGGTCTATATGCAGATTCTTTATCTGGTGTGCAGCCACAGGCATGCAAAAGCGAGAATGGGAAGGGTGGGAAGCAAAGGAGGGGTCACAGGCAGGAGGTCACAGCTGAGCTGGCTGCCACCCACCACGGAGAACGTCTGTATCAACCGGCACAGGCAAGCAAGGGCATACCATGGTCTATTAGACCATCTCTTGGGCACCCCACCCTACCCTGCAATGGTCAAATGCACCTTGCTGCAACCCCCCTGTGGGGCACATGGACCATGCCACCTGAGAAACTGGCTTGGAACTCTGGTGAGGGGGAGCATGAGCCCAGAAAACTCAAAACCTGAGATTTAAACCTCATCCTGAGGGCAGCAGGAGCGGGACCAACTCCTCTGTTTCCATGCCTGTCCCCGGAGTTTGTCACCTGGGGACCCCCAACCAGGTGGTCACAGGTAGTCAGCCACCTGGAATTCTTCCTCGTGTGAATAGAGCACCACCCCCGTCTTAGCCACCACCTATAAAATGCATTCACCCCAAGATCTCATCGTGCCCCCCCCCCCGAGGTTCATATAGTCCCTGTCCGCATGAATAAACCATGCAAGCTATTTCCCCAGTGATCGTCTGAGACTGGGTGTTTTTACTGAGGTGTAACACTCCTGGGAGGACTCTCTACCCACCCCGAGCACTCAGGGTTGGACCTTTGGACCCGCCTGCCTGTGGCCAGACTCTTCTCCCTCGAAAAGATTCACATCAGAGCGGAGCCCAACGTTGCTGCGGCCAGTGCAGCCACCACAGGACCCGGGATGGGCACCTGACCCTGAGCTGGCCACCCGAATCTCTTTACTCCTTTTCTAAGAGCTGTGACACTATTCTGGCATTCGCACCAGCCTGGAGTTCTGTGGACCCCATTCTCCAGAGGGAGAAGCGGACCACAGACCCCAACAGTTCTGGACTTCGCCCAGTCTTCTCCGAGTCGGGGAGAGGCAGAACCGGAACCACCTCACCCCACACTTCTTAACAACTGCCTGGGTGTGAGCCTCTACACTGTTTTATGAAGTTTAGTCCAAGTCCAGATATGTTAGGAGCAGCCAATAGCAGGCAAGACCTTCCACGGTGTCACTCTGGGATACAGTAGAACCAACAGAGCTGGCTACCACTGCGAGCCAAGGCCCAAGTTTGCACCTGGGGAGGCCACCCCAGAGGTCATCTAATGCAAGCTCCTTAACTACTGGAGTTCCAAACTCACAATCCTATGGTGGCCGCAGAGGCACCTGGCCACAAGCCCCTCCCTCCAGCTTCACAGCCAGTACAAAACTGTTGACAGTCATGGGGAGTTTCTCACCACAGGGAGGGCTCAGAGCTTCCTGAGTAACGTTCCAATCCCTCGGTAAATTGCAACAGTGTTGGAAAATACAGTCTGGTTTGAACTAACAGGATAATCAAATTCTCCCAAATACTAACTAGCCTCTCTGTTACTTCAAAGGCCTGAATCCCTAAAGGGACTACGAAGACCCCAGCGCTGAGCTGGTCAATTAAGAAAGCCATCTCCCAGCTGCCCTCTGGCGGTCAGAATGCGTCACTGCAGTTCTTCTCCTTTGATGTGTGTGGGTGTTTCCAAGAACTCAGTTGAATGTAACTTTCCAAAACGTCAGTGAAAGAGTGCCAGGGGAGCGGCGGCAATCAAGAAATTAAGTTAAGCAATTAGGGAGAGCAGCGAGAAATCAAAAGTTTTGTTTTCGTTTTTGCTTTTTAAATAAAAGACTCCAACCATAAACTTACAAAATCTAATTTCAAATAATTTCAAGCTGCAGAAGTCTGAAGAAAGAGTGAAAAGCTCCGAGGTGACATGGGGTCATCCTCTGCTCTGATTCCTGGCTTGTTCCCCGACTCCAAGGTTAAAGGCACCATACTGAGAGAGTCTCTGAAGCGAAAGATTCTCTACGACTTCATCACAACTACAAAAATGTTAACCTTAAAGGGCCTGCATAGTTCCAACAGAGGCACCCTTTGATTCTGAAATATGGACGCCATGCTATATTTAATATAGATTACATTACATGTGTTCACAAATGTTTAGCTGGTACCCAGAGCCTGTCCACTTAGAATGTTTTCATGTATGTGTATGAGTGGGGTGTGTGGCACATTTGTGTGTGTGCGCGTGGAGGTCAGAGGTCAACTTTGATTGTCATTCTTTACCATCTACCTTGTTTTAATTGAAACAAGGGCTCTCCTTGGCCTGAAGCTTACAGATAAGTCTAGGCTGCCCAGCCAAGAAGCTTTAGCTCCCCAGTGCTGGGATTACGTGTGTGTGTGTGTGTGTGTGTGTGTGTGTGCGCGCGCACATCTGTGGGTTTATGCACATCTGGTCCCCTGGAGCTGGAGTTACAGTTATAAGCCACCTAACCTGGGTGCTGGGAGCCCAGTACTTTGAGAGACTCCAGTCTTCTGCAAGAGCTGTATGCACGCTTACCCGGTGAGCCATTTCTCCAGCCCAAACTCAGAATTTTGCCTACTAAAAATGTCAGTGCTTATCAGCTATCTGCAAAGGTGTGTCCTCACAACTGAGTTCCTTTTAAAGAATCCAGTGACACCAAACAAACTACTACCATCCCAGAAAGGAAAGGAGAGAAGGAGAGAGAGAGAGAGAGAGACCTATAAATTAGAAAGAATACAAAGGAAAGCGCTGAGATTTGCTCACATCCAGACTGTCCCCCACCGCGGCATCAGCTCTAATATTCTCCGGGCCCCTGACACCTCCTATGTCAAATCCAAAGCCATCCACTTGATTAGGTCAGATCACTCTGTTTAATGAATTTTCTGTTTCCAAATTCATTTTATTTATACGGATCATGTGCCAGATGCTGGAGGCTTGCAGGATGTAAGAACTATGATGCTCTCTGAAGATACAAATTTGTGTCTCTGTAGTTTAGAAGATCTAGCTTTCTGTCACTGTGGACCTAGCGTTACTTACTCGGTAAAATTACTTCTTTGCTAAATCTCACTGAAAATGACCCTAGCTAGAGTACTTCATGTTATCACAACGCATGTGGTGGGCCATCCCCTGTGGCAGGGATATCACCGTTCAGTCATGGAATCTGTGCTCTCTCTCTCTCTCCACAGGGGGCAGTAGTTTATTAACTGTCAACTTGTAAAGTGCTCTCTGAGATTATCTGATGTGAGATCAGAAGAATGCGAACATATTTCCTTGTCTTCTCTGTCAAAGTAGAATTAGTAAGCACAATGTGTTTTATTCTACTGAGAGAATGGAAATGCCAGTGAAAAGCCTTGAGTCGTCACCAGTGTCTTGTCTGGGTAGTTGTGGTTATGAAATTTGATGGCTTCTCCTGTTGTCATTTTGAATTATTGCTGTTATTGGTTTATATAGTTACTTAACTAAATGTTTTATATAGTTATTATAGTAATGTTACATCTATAGGCATTTACCAGTATTAATATCCATAATATGCCAGTTGTCGCTGATACAATTTCCATTGCTTCATGGAGAACACATTTTGATCATTTATTTCCTATCTACAAACACGTATTCACCGAACAAATATTGACCTAGTGTCATTTATGCCCAAAGCCCCCTGCTCAGGGCCCGGATAAACACATGTGATCAAGACAAACTTGAATCCATTTCTTGATATTTGTAGCATGAGACAATAAAATGGATGCCTACGGGTGGGCATGGGGTAGTGTTCCTGTGTGTGCCTGTGTGTACCTGTGCATGTGTGCATGTGGAACACATCCATGCATGGAGACACCAGAGCTCAACCTCTGTGTCTTCTTCTACCACTTGCTCTTGTTTTTGGTTGGTTGGTTGGTTGGTTGGTTGGTTGGTTGGCTTTGTTTGAGGCAGTGAACCCCAGTGAACCGGGAGTTCATTGTTTGCAAGACTGCTCATTTTCCTCCCAGCATCCAGCTCCCTGAATAAGGACTATGAGACTGAAAATATATTTACAAACACCTTGGCCATAAGCTCTAGTCTGTTCTCTAGATAGCTCATAAATTAATATCCCATCTAATTATTCTAATCTAAGTTCTGCCAAATGGCAAGTCACCTCTGCTCAGCTTCCTGTGTCTCTTCTTTAGGGTTCCCAGGGCCAAATCCTCCCATGCCTGGCTCTATCCCAGAATCCTCTCTGCCTACCAGATGTCTCACCTTCTATTCTACCCGTTCCTCTAGGCCATAGGTTTTTGTTGACAAGTGATGCATCCATACAGTACTTAAGATATTCTCTCTATACAAGACCAGTTGACCAGTGAGCATCCTGTGCAAGGATTTCTTCTCTGGGAAGATGTAAACAACATATAACTCTCCTCGGAAGATCCAAATGGCAAACCAAAGCGTGATTCCACCAAGTTCTCTGTGCAGAACTAACGAGTTTATCAGGCTTAGTTACAGAGCACAGAGGACTGCAGCGCACCTGTGCTGACAAGTCCTCACCCAGCGCGGATGCCGGCTCCTCATAGTCACATATACCGAGTACCCTCAGTTACCTCATCCAGCCCCTACATTCTATCACCTCCCAAGATCACACAGCCACATGCAATTAAGGCAGAGTTACATCCAACTGGCTGGGCAGTTGAGGAGAGAAACACTGAGGTCAGATGAGGGTCCAGTGATTATCCTCACACCCAGCTCTCTGAGGGGACACCAACAGTCTACATTCCTGTCTTGGGGGTCTCTTGCAAGTCACCACATCACATCATCACATCACATCACATTACATCATCACATCACATTACATCGTTACATCATCACATTGCATCATCACATTATGTCATCTCATCACATTACGTCATCACATCATCACTTTACATCATCTCATCATCACATTGCATCATCACATCATCATATTACATCAACTCATCACATTACATCATCAATCACATCACATCATCACATTACATCATCATATTACATCGCCACATCAGCACATTACATCATCACATCACATTACATCATCACATTATATCATCACATCACATTACATCATCACATTACATCATCACATCACATTACATCATCACATCACATCATCACATCACATCATCACACCATCACATTACATCATCACATTACATCATCACATCACATCATCACATCACATTACATCATCACATCACATTACATCATCACATCACATTACACCATCACATCACATTACATCATCACATTACATCATCACATTACATCATCACATCACATTGCTGCCCTGATGAAGGAAGCGTCTTTTGTTCTCAGAGGGTAGCCATGTATACTACTCTGCAGAACTAGGCTCACAGGTACATGCCACGGTGCCTGGCTTTTACATGAATGCTAAGAATCTGAACTCAGGCCCTCAGACCTTCCCAGCAAGCACATTTCTGACCATTTAAAGGCATTTAGAGGCAGTGTCACCAAAACAGATGCCACACAGGGATCTTAACTCTGTAAAGGTCAGAAGGTAAGAGATAGACATAGAAGGGCATTGTACTGGGGACCACCAAGCCACACAGAGGCAGCAGTGGCTCCTGGCTCTACACACGGGGACACATGGAAAGAAAGCCCATGGAGACAGAACCTGCCAATTTTCCAAGAGAAAAGCAGAAAGATGTATTCCTGGGGAAGGCTTTCTGATGGCGAGGTGGGAGCTGACACACCTAAAACCAGGCACCGCTTGTAGGTGTGCTGACTGACGACAGTAACCACTGTGTTGTCGACAGGAAATCAGCATGCCATACCATCAGATCAGCATGCCATACCATCAGATCAGCATGCCATACCATCAGATCAGCATGCCATACCATCAGATCAGCATGCCATACCATCAGATCAGCATGCCATAACATCAGATCAGCATGCCATACCACCAGATCAGCATGCCATACCATCAGATCAGCATGCCATAACATCAGATCAGCATGCCATACCATCAGATCAGCATGCCATAACATCAGATCAGCATGCCATAACATCAGATCAGCATGCCATACCATCAGATCAGCATGCCATAACATCAGATCAGCATGCCATGCCATCAGATCAGCATGCCATACCATCAGATCAGCATGCCATACCATCAGATCAGCATGCCATACCATCAGATCAGCATGCCATACCACCAGGCCTGAGTCTTATATGACGTCTCCCATTAAGAATACTGGAGCTGGAGAGACGGCTTAGCGCAGTTGTTAAGAGCACTGGTTGCTCGTGGAGAGGACCCAGGTTCAGTTCCTAACACCCACATGGCAGCACACAACCATTTGTAAATCCAATTCCAGGGGATCCAGGGCCCTCTCCTGACCTCTAAGAACACCAGGCACACATATGATACACATATATGCATACAGGCAAGATACTAATACACATAAAAGAAAACAAATATATCTCTTTTTTTGGTGTTGTTTTTAAAAAGCTAGGTGTGCTGGCACATACCTTTAATCCCAATACTTGGAAGGCAGAGGCAGAAGGATCTCAGTGAATTTGAGGCCAACCTGGTCTATGTAGCTAATTCCAGGCCAGCCAGGGCTACATGGAAAGACACTTGATGATGATGATGGTGGTGGTGGTGGTTGTGGTGATGATGATGATAAGGAGGAGCTACGGAAGTGACTTGTTAGGTAATGCACTTGCCATTCAAGCATGAGGACCCAGAGTTTAGATTCATAAAACCAACCAGTGCAAAAAGCCAGGGGTGGCTGTGTGCTTCCGCAACCCCTTCACTAACAAGAGAAGAGATAAACTCTGGGGCTGACAAGATGGCTCAGTGGGTAGATAGGTGCTTGCAGGCAAGCCGTAGGACTAGAGTTCAATCCCCAGACAGAAGTCACATAGTAGAAGGAAAGAACTAACTTCCAAAAGTTGTTCTCTGATCTCCCCATGTATGAGCGCACGCGCGCGCACACACACACACACACACACACACACACACACACACACAAGAAATAAATATTAAAATAATTTAATCAAGAATAAGCTCCAAATGTAGCAGACAACACTTAGAGAAAGCTTAAAGAGGCTGACTCACCCAAGCAACTTCAGGTAACCTCAGACGAGAATGCCACAAAGCCACATGTAATATGTAAAAGCCGCCACTCAGACAATGTCCAGAGACCACTCCTTGTGGGCTATCCACATCTCCAAATGCACAACCTTAGGCTAACCACGAGGAAAGCTAGACCAAGCCACACTGCTCGAGGGAAACCAGGCCTGGAAACTGTGTCGATCCTGAGACAAGAGATAGAGAAGCATCCCGGATTTAAAGAAACTAAAGAACAAAGCAGGATCATTTGAAATCAGGTCCTAGATCAGAAGCCAGTTGTCTCTTCCGAACACAGAACGGGATGGGAAAATGAGACGGATTGCATAAGGCTGGGTCACTCTAATCTCCTGGCTTGATCACTGCATCCGGTTATGTAAGAGATGGTTTGGTTTTCAAGTGTGCTTTACTCTCCAGAGGTTGAAAGAAGAGCAATTGGAGGAAATGTGAAATTAATATTTGGGAAATCTAGCTAAAGGGTTTACAGAAACGGCTTGATTATATATTTTGCAATCTTCCTATAACTCTTATTTTTTTTAAATGGTATAGGGGTGTAGTTCAGTGGTACAGCACTTCCCTGAATGTACATGACCCAGGCTTTGATCACCAGTTAATAAAAAACAAGGCAGATAGGCATAGAGGTTCAAGCCTGTAACTTGAGCACTTAGGAGGCTGAGGCAGGAGGATCATCACAGGTTGTGGGTCAGCCTGGGTCACCCGGTGGGAATCTATTTAGAGAATCGAAATAAATGCACACAGTAGTAAGCTTGGGTGAGTTCACGGTATTCATGGGAAAGCACAGGTGTCAGGAGCAGCCTCGACGGGCAGTCAGCCCACGACGGAGCTCACCCCTTCCCGGCCCGTGGTTTGCTGCTTCTTGGTTCCGCTAATAACGACTGTTGACGAGGTATGCTTTATGCTTCTGGAACTTTTAAACTGGCTTAGCACCAGGAAGAAGCATGGCAGCTCTTACATAAATAACCAAATACCCAATAAAGCCCTTGGATCCACAGGCAACCCTGGTCCTCGGGATGGGAATTTTCAAAAAGCAAGCAAGCGTCTGTGGTCCAGTCTTCTCCGGCAGAAGGCCTGCAGCTCCTTAGCTGCCTCACAGAGGAATGAACATCAGTCTGGCCTCCTAGCTTCTGTCTCAGCCATGCACAGCACCAGAGGGAAATATCTTAACCTTTCCCGGCCCCACTGAAGAAAGCAGCATTGTGTAAACAGAGGAGAAAAGAAACCCGAAAATGCCAGGAGGAAAATGGTGTCACTATCAGAAAGGAATTGGTATTCTTGGCAGCTCAGACCGGTCTGAGAAGAAAGGAGATGCAAGAGGGCAGGGGCCTCTTTGTGAGAGACCCTGCGAGCATGTGTGAGGTCGCAGCCACTGGCCAAAGCCCGGAGGAGGTAAATCCTGTTTGCAGACCCATTCAAGGGGCGTCCATGCCTTCTCTCCCTCTCGGCCTGCAATTGCTCTTTCCTGCTTGTGGAGAAGTCCTAAAGCCCAGCTCAGAGCAGTTGTAAACTCCAGAGACACAGGCAAGTGTCGCTTTAGATATAGAATGGGCAACAGTCAGGGGGACAGTATGTGCAATGCAGAGTAATAAGTGTACCTGTGAGGCTGAGTCTAATCTGTTGGCATCTCTCCTTAGCTCTTTATATCTCCCTGGGAGCCACACAGTAGATACACCATCTCCAGCTGGGAGGTTTTCTGAGGACACCGAGGCCCAATGAGCATGTAGCTGCCAAACTCTAACTTACACAACTTTTATCCATAACATTAAAAACTGTCCATCTCAGCAGCTGACAATCTGCTACACAGCCCAGGATAGACACGTCTCCCTCCATTCATGTTGAGAGGTTTTTGTTGTTGCTTTAGGTTTTTTTTTTTTTTTTTACTTATTTAATTTTATTTTATATGCAGGAGTGTTCTGCCTGCACTATGGCCCTGAACCAAGTACATGCAGTACCCACAGAGGTCACAAGAGGGCATCAGGTCCCTGCTTCTGAAGATCTAGGTGGTTTGTGAGCCTCCATGTAGGTGCTAAATACTAAACCAGGGTCCTCAGAGAGAGCATCCCGTGCTCTTAACTGCCGAGCCAGTTCCTAGGCCTGTTTTATTATGTTTTGTCAGTGTTGTCATTGAGACAAGATCTCACTGTAAAGCCCTGGATGCCCTGAAACTCACCATGTACAACAGACTTGCCTCAAAAACTTGTAATAGCCAGGCACTGGTGACACACAACTTTAATCCCAGCGCTTGGCAGGCAGCAGCAAGTGGACCTCTGAGTTTGAGACCAACCTGGTCTACAGATTGAGTTCAAGGACAGCCAGGGCTACAGAGAGAAACTCTGTGTGTGTGTGTGTGTGTGTGTGTGTGTGTGTGTGTGTGTGTGTTGGGGTGTGAGGAACTGAAATGTGTCTCTAGCCTCTGACTGAGAACTGCTGAGATGGCAGACCAGCAGCCAGCTTCTTGCTTTTATGTTTACCCCAAAGTAATTTCCTAAATTCCTATTAGCTCCTTCTGTGAGGCCTTCCCTGGGCCTTTGTACCTTAAGCACAGTGAATGATAGCTGCAGGGGCTTAGGCAAGATGCTAGAGTGGCTTCCTGGGCATGGAAGACTCCCAGCAAGAGGTGCGATACTTACATCTTGGCCCTGCACTCACTGTGTGACCCAGGAAGCCATTTAGTCTCACTAAGTTCAGATTCTCATCTATGAAACACAACTGCTGACCTAGGGACTTGTCCCAGGTGGTAGAGCACTTGCCTAGCATGCACAAAGCCTTGGGTTCCATCCCCAGCTCTGGGTAAGCTGAGCACGAAGACATATAACCTGCAGGATCACAAGTCAAGGTCCTTTGGGGGCTACATTTTGAGTTTTAGACCAGCCTGGACTATTTGACACCTTGTCTCAGAAAAGAAGGCAGATGGCTGCCTGTACAACCCCGAGGGTCTGAGTTCAGATCCTGCCCTCCCAGCACCCTGTAAAGGAGCCTGGTGTGACACCGTGTACTTGTAATCCCAGGGCTGGGAAGTTTGAGGTATGGGGCTCCCTGGAGCTTGCAGTTCAGCTGATCTAAACAAAATGTTGAGTTCCAGCTGGGTGGGCAGTGGTGGCACACACCTTTACTCCCAGCACTCTGGAGGGAGGCAGGAGAGGCTCTGTGAGTTCAAGACCAGCCTGGTCTACAGAGCTAGTTCCAGGAGGCAGGGCTACACAGAGAAACACCGTCTTGAAAAACCAAACAAGCCGGGCGGTGGTGGCGCATGCCTTTAATCCCAGCACTTGGGAGGCAGAGGCAGGCGGATTTCTGAGTTTGAGGCCAGCCTGGTCTACAGAGTGAGTTCCAGGACAGCCAGGACTATACAGAGAAACCCTGTCTCGAAAAAACAAAAAAACAAAAAACAACAAAACAAAACAAACAAACAAAATACTAAACTGAAGGTTCAATGAAAGACTCTGATTCAAAAAGATCCAGTAGGGGGTTATTGAGGGAGACACCTGGTGTCGACTTCTAGCCTTAACAT
Organism: Grammomys surdaster; assembly: GCF_004785775.1. Taxonomy (NCBI): domain Eukaryota; kingdom Metazoa; phylum Chordata; class Mammalia; order Rodentia; family Muridae; genus Grammomys; species Grammomys surdaster. Next base: position 39,228 of record NW_021624345.1, read on the forward strand.
AACACGCACGCACGCACACAAACATACTTTTAAAACTGCCACTGATCACTTCTGGCTTCTATAGGACATGTAAACAGAAGCCTGTGACTGGGCTTTCATACTCCCAGCAGGCTCTATACAAAACCGGACATTTTCTCTGTCTCAGAAGTGCCCACTTACCCACATCTGATCACTAAGGGCTGAGTTACCCCTGTAAGACCTACTAAAAGACAAAAGGACAAAGCAAGGCCAATTGTGTGCCCTGTGGGATTCCGTTTGTTCAGTTTTTCTTTTATCCTATCCAGTCTGATGAAGCCAGAAGTTTGGGTTCAGAATTGAAAGGACAAGGTTCCTTGGGGTGCCTCTTGGGCTCTACCCCAGCTGCTGAAACTCACTCCTCTTTGGCCACTCCTTGCCAATGTGTGATCTTCCCTCAAGAGACAGATCCACTGACCACATACCAGTCTTAGAAATGGGCTCAGAGCTGTTTGGATAGGAGCTTCCACGGTTCTGGGTAGCCAAAGTTCCTGTCACAGGGCAGGCAGTGCACACATTTCAGAAGGTCACACACATACCCTTGTGTTCTGCAAATCTCTCTTCCCACAAACCAGGGAATAGCCAAACAACAGCCTGTAGGAAACTTTCCAATATCCAGCTACTTCAATTGTGAGGTGTGAGTCTAATATGGGGGGTTGTAAACAATTTGGCACTGGGGTGACTGCCCAAGGAGACTGACAAAGAAGGTATCTCTGGGGATGCCCCACCAACTGGAGCCACATACATGGAAGAGGCCTTTACAAGTAAGTTGTTTGCTATCTAGGACCCATGCTTGAAAGTAGAAGTGTTTACAGGGTCAGCAAGACCCCACGGGGTTAAAGCATCAGAGTACAGAATATAGGAAATGGCAAAAGTGTTTGTAGGTGTCTCTGTGCCTACTGGCTTCGTCTGGCATGTGTAAAATGATGCCAATGTCCAGCAGCCCAGGCAACACTGCACGGTGCAATGCCAAACTACGCCCAACAAGCATGGACTTGTGCATCTAGTTAGTATTTGATTTTGTGGATGTGTGAGTGTCTGTATGTTTGTCCAGGCGCCATGTGAATACCTGGTGTCAGTGGAGACTAGAAGAAGCTATCAGATCCCCTGCAACTGGAGTTATAGACAGTCATGAGCTGCCATATGGGTGCTGGGAACAGAAACTGGGTCTTCTGGAAGAGCAGCCAGTGATTTTTAACCCCTGGACCGTTCCCACCCTCTTTCAGTTTTAAAGGCACTAAGATTCGGAATAATGATTTGCACAATTTTAATTTGTCAAATGTCATGTACTAAGCCAAAGTGATCAATCCCCCCGCTCCAGAATGTAAACTAGTAGTGTGTAGTTGCAGGAGGGATGGGTGAGGGACATACCCAAAGAAAATCAGAAACAGGAAGTACAGAGGCATCATGTTTGTGACAAATGACTTACCCAAAGAAACCCACTCTGGTCAGGAGTGGCCCACAGTCCTATGACTCCATTTCTAGAACTGGCTGAGGGTCCTAGTCACTCTGAGGCCCACCAGGTGGTGGATTTCCCCCACATGGTGACTTCAATGGGTTTCTATGAAGTATTAAACAGGTAGAGACGCCCTCTGCTTGAGGACCCTCATGCTGGACCTTTCCTGTGGGGGACTATTTCCTGCAGCCAAGGGAGACTCACATTTGGAGACACATGCTGCCCAGGTAGAGCTCTGTGTACATAAGAAGGCAGGATAACTGTCACTCCCTCATCCTCCCCCCCCCCAAAAAAAGGAATTTGGGGAACTCCCGAGGTCTAGCCAAAGCCAGCAGTTAGGATTTTCATTTTCTCCCCAAATATTTTGATTCTATATTTTGCAAATACATTTTGATGGGTCCAGAATTTCCATAAACTTAACTTCTTTGGACCCATCTCAAAGCTCAGACCAGGACAAGAATTCTCCTCAGTGTTGTACTACTTCCAGAAGCTTCTGGACCATGCATGGACCATCTTCTGGACATTCTTGCTTAGGGAAGCAAGATAAAAGAAACCATTTACCTGTCACCTCTTCAAGTCCTTACCCCCCTCCTCTCTGTCCACACTAGCCAGCCTGCTCTCAGGTATGGATCACAGGGAGAGCCTCCTAAGGCCACCCAAGGCAAAGGAGTACCTGTGCCAAACCTGCTCGGTGCGTTTGGGAGCCTCACCTAAGAAATCAAGGCTAGCAATGCAAGCGGGGCAGTTGGTAGTGCACAGCAGTGTGTGAGCATGTGTGCTGGAGTGATTAATGAGGCATGAACACATATGTGAGAGGAAGCCAGTAGCCTCAGCCTCGTACTGTGTAGGCCTCCGAGGAAACCGCTGTGCAGAGCAGAAATGAAGTCCCTGTAGAGACCTGCTCTCACCCATGGATTGAATCTGAGGCCCAGATGGCTGGGTTCAAAGGCAGCAAGAGGAGTTGGAAGCGCTGTCCCAGCAGACACATGGGGGCCCAGGTAGGGAAGACAGCGAAGAACAGGCAGTGCCAACGCAGAAAAACTAGCTGGGCAGATAGTCTCATCACGTTTGCCTGGTGCCCTGGCATGTATATGAGCCTGTGTACAGATGAGCATGTGGCTGCATGTGCCAAGGTGCCTGCCTGTTACCAGACCAGCCTGGCCAGGGCCCCGCCCATGAGAATGAAGCCAGCAGGCAGTGTTACCACCTGCAGCCTCCTGCCAAAGCCCATTGTGAATGACTGGAGAAGGCAGCAGCCTTCCCAGCTAGTGCCACACGTGCACATAGACACCCTAAACCACACGCACAAGGCTGTGTGTGCACAGCTACTTTTCACCAGTAGCCTGGGACAACCTGGTGTTTGGAGGCATAACGTATGAGGTCCCACCTCAGGGGTTCCAGTCGTAAAATCAGCTTGTGCCTCCTTGATCTTTTAGGACTCAAAGCCATTGCCGGGCTGAGGCCACATGAGGCTATTCACTTTGCTCAGGAGCTATTCCTGTCGTAATAGAGGTTCAGGGCAGGGCTATATCCTCTCCTGACTCATAGACTTCAGATAGCTGTTCTTGTACCCAAGTTCTCTGGTAGAGAAGATCTGGGAATTTGGAGGTATGTGGGAAAGGGTATACCCTCCTCTTTGCTTGCTAGGTATGCTTGCAATATTCCCCGTTCTCCAAATACTTCCTGAACATCTTTATTACAGATCTCCTCCCAGCCCCTGTGCTCATCAGCCTGGCTGCCTTTTTCTTCTTTGCCAGTGGCCACCGTCCACTCTGATGGCTGTCATCCTGAGACAGGACGCCAACAGTTCCTCTGGTTCCTGTTCTCTGTCCTCTCCAGACCCTCACATTCTCAAGGACTCTTCTGTTAACGCTCGGAGGGAAACTAAGCAGACACATCAATCGCAGCAGCTGGATGGAACAGGGACAAGACTGGACCCTCTCTGACCGTGAGCTAGCCCAAGGAGGGGTAGTTGGAAGAACCACACCCAGCTTGACATGAGCAGGAAGTCGCAATATTCAGCCACCAGGGGGCAGGCTGCACCTGCTGGACTGCTGACCCATTTCTGGGACTTTATTCTTGGGCATGAGTGTTTTTATAGGTAGGAAGAATTTGGTATGTAAGCCCTACCTTCCCCCCAGGGGTCAGGTAGAGGGCATCCCTGGGGATGTATGTAAAGGGGGAATGGCCAGAGGGTCCTTGGACACAGTATTCAGTGGGAAGAATCTGTGGGTTCTTGGTGAGTGGATGAATAGTGATGGTGAGTGTGAGCCATTGACCCCTTAGGGATGACGTCATGCCCCGATCTCAAGCATGTACCCAAGCTTTGGTTACATAAGCTAACAGACTCCCTAACGTTGCTAAAGCTGGCTTGAGTTCTTCTGTCAACCCACAGACATATTCCAGCTAAGAGATGCTGATTCCTTTTGCAAAAAAGTTATCAGTGAGTGGGAGCTGGTTAAGAGTACTGGCTTCTCTTCCAGAGGACACAGGTTTCAATCCCAGCACCCACATGGCTGCTCACAACCATCTCCAGTTCCAGAGGATAAGACATCCTCTTCTGGCTTCCTCAGATACCAAGCACATACTCAGTACACAGACAGACATACAGGTAAAAACATCTGTGCACATAAATTAAAAATAAATCTTCAGAAAGAAGTCATCAGTTTCTCCAGATTACCCATCGGTTGAAGTCCAAGTGCAGCCTGGCCTTCTGGGCCCTCCCCCACCCCCATCATTACACAGCCTTCTCTGTGCACACTCGATGCAGAAATCCACTCTTTCAGAAGACTGACGCCTCTAAAGATGACACTGGGCAACAGTTCTGTGAGGGCTCCCTACAGAATAAACCAGCTCTTTCCTGTGCCATCTCTAATTGTTTCTCTACTTTGTCTACTAGATTAGGGGCCTCCTTTGAATGTTTGCTTCATTAGGCCTAAGCCTTCGATATTAAAGCACAGAGGTATAGTGCGGGTGAGGTGTGGTATGGTCTGCCTAGGCTGGAGTGGGGTTCCTTGGAACTTTCTGGTACCTGTTATAAGAGAAGGAATGTTTGCTAGAGAAACCTCTCCCAAGTCCCAAGGTCTCCCAGAGAGACAAAGACCTGAGGGCAGGCTCTACGGTGCATCCACCAGGAGTCTCTCTTTATCCAGAAACGACTTCCTCCTTCCATGATGTGAGAATTACCACCTTTAGGCTCTGCCTTGAAAGGGAAAGCTAGAGGAAGGTACCAGAGACCTTGAAGACAGACTCAGAAAAAAGACAGTGCCCAAGAGGCAGCATAAAACACACAAAAAAACCAAGGAGACACAACACCAAGAAACAGCCTGGAGCAGAGATTCAAGGACGGAGAGCGAGAGCAGGCTGGGAGCGCCAGACCAGTCCTTTTCCAGACTCCAGGCTGGGAGGCCGTTTCTTTCTTGCCCATTTCTCACTCCTCAAGCCCAACCGGTAGGCAAGACTTGTCCACTCTCCCTCCACAGTGCATCTGGAGTCTCTTCAGTCCTCTTTGTCCCCACAGCCAGCAGATCCTTTCTGAATGGATTCCTCTACCTTTTGTAGTGCACCTGACCAACCAGTAGCTGGCAGGAATCTTGTAACCCTATAACCGATCACTCCACACTCCTTCTCAATAAACAATACCCAGTGTCCTCTGCTTAATAAGGCTCTGCTTGGCCTGAACTCCTGAACCCCGTCCATCACCAGACCTGGTCTCAAAGCCTGTGCTTCTCACTCACAACTACTCTCCACACATACTAAGAGCTCACCACCACACTCGCTGGAGTACAGTCTACCTAAGGGCTCTTCCAGCATGGCTGGCTGCCCTTGCCGATGCCTTTCCTATCTGTGGCAATGCGTGGCCCCTCAGGGCTGATGTCACCAGCTCTAGCTTCATTTGCCTTGATATTTAATATCTGACTCTTCACTCCACATAGCCAGCTCCCTCCCCACAAGTTGTAGTTTTCTGTTTTTCCATTGTCTCATTTTTATTGCTGCTTCATCTGTCTGTTTTGTCTCTTTCAGTCTTTCCCACTAGTTTCCAGTTTAAGGAATTGTATTTAAATAAGCCTAGCATATACATCTTTAATCTCAGCACTTGGGAGACAGAGGCAGGAGAATCTCTGTAAATGTCAGGTGGCCTCATCTACACAAGAAGTTCCAGGCCAGCCAGAGGCTCTGAGAGACAGAGAGAGAGAGAGAGAGAGAGAGAGAGAGAGAGAGAGAGAGAGAGA